>NC_142010.1:266693589-266923589 GCF_049901735.1 Notechis scutatus | reverse complement strand
CTAGCCAAACCCAAATCCTCCAACTGTTCTTCCTATGTTTTAGTCTCTAGGCCTTTAATCCTCTTAGTTGCTCTTCTTGGCACTTTTTCCAAAGTCTCAACCTCTTTTTTGTAATGTGACGACTGGAGGTGTTCCTTCATTGTGGCACAAGGAAACAGGCTGTCTCTTGCTCTGCTGGTGTGTGTGTGTGTGTGTGTGTGTGTGTGTGTAAAATCCCCTTCCCTCAGAGAAGTGGTTTGCCATTGCTGAAAAATCTGCAAAGTGCATTTCTTTCGCCAGGATATAACCATTCATCAATTTCCTTTCATGCTTTAACTGTTTATTCTCTGTTTTCTACATTTCATTAACTGCCTGGAGTATTCACCGGGGTAAAAGGAAAGGGGAAGGGGAAAAAAAAAAGCAAAGCAAATAAGTCATAAATAAGAGAAACCTTGATGTCGGGGCAGGCTTTGAGGATGGTGGGCCTTGAACTCGCCACAGGAATGCTCCTTAACTCCCTGGAGCCCCCCCCCCTCTGCTTTTTTTCCTCCCCCTCGGAAGGAAGACTAACCTCAGCTGGTGGAAGGAAAAATAAACAGGCATGCAAAGAGGTGTTGACAGCTTCACAATCCGTCGGAGGCAACTTGACCGAATCACAAGAGTTTTCGGGATTTTTCTTCTCAAGTATGAAGAAGAACGTACTTGACCTACGAAGAGCAACCGTTGCAGGAATTGGATATGTCTGGTTTAATGGAAAGAAGGACCAGGGGGTGACATGAGAGCATCTTCCAGTATTTGAGGGGCTGCCCCAAAGAAGAGGAGGGGGGTCAACTTATTTTCCAAAGCCCCTGAAGGGCAGGAGAAGAAGCAACGGGTGGAAACTAACCCAGGAGAGAAGCAACCAAGAACTAAGGAGGAATTTTGCTGACTGTGAAAACCATCAACCAGCGGGACAGCTTATCTCCAGAAGTTGTGAGTGCTCCAACACTGGAGGTTTTCCAAGAAGAGATTGGGCAGCTATTTGTCCAGGATGATATAAGGTCTCCTATTTGAGCAGGGGGGGGCGGGTTGGACTAGAAGACCTCCAAGGTCTCTTCCAGCTCTGTTATTCTATGTTCTAAGTTCCTTTCAATGCTAACCTTGGAAGATCCCTGCAAATGTTCTAGAATTAAGCCCATGCTGAGGGCCACCAAGAAGCTCAGAAAAGTCCAAGGTCTGCAGTTCGGGTCAGGGTGCCTTCAATCTCCACTTTCCAAAAGGGGAACATTTTCACCCTCCTGAAAAGCAACCAGTTTCTCCATGTTTTGGACAACAGTCTTAAGTTACATTCATATTCCTCTGAACACACGCATTGCTCACTTCCCATGTTCAGCACTCATGCACACGTTCTGGCTTGGAGCTGGCAAGATCTATGGGGTTTTCAAGCTTCTCAGTGCTCTCAAAATTTGGTTCTTTTCTTGCAGACGTTTCATTACCCAACTAGGTCACATTATCAGTGCAAGCGAGTGTGATGTTTGCGCCTTAGTAGTTCCTCAATTAGGGCATTGTTTTCCACTTGATAAAGTTTGTCTGGTGTTAATCCCTGCTTCTCTGGGTGTTGCCTTCTGGAGAGAATATGTTCTGGCTGTTTTGTTTCCTTCTTAGCTTTGTTGTTGTCTCTTTTGAATCATGTGTAAACGTGGCTTATTTTTATGTGTCTATTGGTGGTTGATCTTTCTGAATGCCAAGCTTCTGGGAAGTCACTAACATTTGGGAGAAGGAGTTGTAGAAAATGTACACAATAGGGAACAAAGCCCATATTCCCTTGCACAGATGTTACCCAGTTGGGTAGCGAAACATCTGCAAAAAAAAAAACTAAGCTCAGAGAGCACCAAGAACTCCTCCTCCTCCTCCTCCTCCTCCTCCTCCTCCTCCTCCTCCTCCTCCTCCTCCTCCTCCTCCTCCTCTCTCCACAAACTCCCCTCCCTTTTAGCACTGATGATGTTACCTAGTTGGGTCATGAAACCTTTTCAAAGTAAACCACCAACCTCAGACAGCACCAAGTCCAACCCTGAACCCTGAGATGAATCTCTTCTATTGATTATGTGAGTTTACTTCCAAGGTAGGTCACACACCTCAGGGTCTGCCAGAGGCAACGGATTACACCTCCCACCATTCTCAGGGTCTGTGAGAGTTGCAACTAAACTAACCAGAGGACACCAGATTGGCAAAGACGAAGAGAAAGAAGCATTTAAAACCCAACGCACGTCACATGTTCCCCCAAAGACAAAAGTGCCTTTGACCAGCTGATTAGTGGCACGGTTCAGCTTCCAAACGGCTCAAAGTGAAAATGGCCAACTACCAAACACTCAAGTCATCACGAGATGCCAATTCAACACCCCCCCTTTTTTTTCTGCTGTTGGCAAATCACGATTAGACTGAGGGTCACAACTGATGGTCACAAATTCTGGGAGGCCATTCCAATATCATTGCCTCATCTAGGTGCTTCATCCCTGGAGGTTTTTAAGAAGAGCCTGGACCACCATCTGGCTGGGATCCCAAAGGGGAGGGACCCCCAAACTTGGCAGCTTTAAGACTTGTGGACTTCAACTCCCAGAATTCTCCAGCCAGCTATTCTGGATGGAGAATTCTGGGAGCTGAAGTCCACAAGTCTTAAAGCTGCCAAGTTTGGAGACCTCTGGTATAGAGTCTCCTTGAGCAGGGAGTTAGACTAGATGACCTCCATGGGTCCCTTCCAAGTCTGCTATTTTGGATTCTGGGTTCCAACCTTGATACTTGGATTTGCCCAATGCAGGCATTCCAATTGATTGATTGATTGATTGATTGACATCTTCCCCCAAATGACATGAATTCTGCCATCCGTATGAACTCCCAAGTACTCCTCAACCACCATTGAGCCCAACATTTCTGTTGCTAAGCACGACGGCCGTTAAGTGAGTTTTGCCCCATTTCACCCCCACCCCCCCTTGACACGGGTGTGAAACGAATAGCCACAGTTTTCAAGGGAATCTTCCCTCCCCATTGACTGCTTATCAGAAGTCACAAAAGGGGAATGACGTAACTCTGGGACACTGCAACCTGTCATAAATAGGAATTGGTTGCCAAACGTCCAAATTGTGGCCACGTGACCAAAAACGTGGAAAAAAACGGTCCTAAGTGACATTTTTTCAGTGCCACTGTAACTTCGAATAGTCACTAAACAAATGGTCGTAAGTTGAGACTACCTCCACTTGCCCTGTTGGGGTCCTCCATAGGTAAAGGTTCCCCTCCTTGCACATCCGTGCTAGTCGTTTCTGGCTCTAGGGGGCGCTGCTCACCTCCGTCACAAAGCCGAAGAAGAGCCAGTGCTGTCCGAGGACGTCTCCGTGGTCTGTATTCATCTATTTAGGAGATTAACATCTCTCGTCTTTCGTTCCGGAGCTCAAGGCACCAGACACAACGTTCCCATTTTCCCATGACAACTTTCAGATACAGGCTTGATTTCGTCTATCTGGGGTGAGATTGATTGACCTTCCTGGGTCACAGAGCAACAGAATGCAGCACAAAGCTCCCCACTGGCGACAGGAAGAGCATCCGGCCATTAAACGCTCTGCTAGCTCCATTCAGTGGCCCAGATTCCAACCCGCAAGGGATGATGATAAGAGTAACAGAATTACAGAATTGGAAGGGACCTTGGAGGTCTTCTAGCTGAACCCCCTACCCCAAGAGGAGGTGACTTTATATCATTCCGGACAAATGGCTGTGCAATTTCTTCTTACAAAGCTCCAGTGACGGAGCATCCGCACCTTTGAAGACAAGCCATTCGGTCACAGAACAGAGGCTGACCCCTCTTCTCTGAGGCAGTCCAGCAAGTGCTGGAAGACAGCTATCATGTCGCCCCCTTGTCCTTCTCTTCCTTAGTTAACTTTAGGGGAAGGGAAACACATCCGTGCCAGTCATTTCTGGCTCTAGGGGGCAGTTTTTCATCTCCATTACAAAGCCAAAGAAGAGCCAGCGCTGTCCGAAGACGTCTCCGTGGCCATGTGGCCGGCATGACTCAATGCCCTCGAAGGCGCACAGAATGCTGCTACCTTCCCACCAAAAGGGGTCCCTATTTTTCTACTTGCATTTCTTACACGGCTAGGTTGGCAGAAACTGCTGGGACAAGGAACGGGAGTTCACTCCGTGACGCAGGGGATTCGAACCGCTGAAACTGCCAGCCTTTCTCCTCAACAAGCTCAGCGTCTGAGCCACTGAGCCACCGCATCTCTCCATGGGTACCCACAAAGGCCCACCGTCCTTCCACCACGCTGTCATTCTCTTTGAGCCAATTGTCTAAGGTTACCCTTTCCCAAATGCCACCCCCCCCTCGTAAAACAGCACACGCCTTTATCAAAATAAGCCTTCAAGCCAGTTTATCAAACCCCAAACATTTCCAATATTTATAGACTTTCTGCTTTGCTTGGTAATTTCTCATCCGATATTTCAGCAGCCTGTTAATCATATTTCCCCTGGCGGGTCTTCACAAATCAAGAGAGGAGACCCCATTTATCATCCATAAAATAATCCCTTTTCTCCCGCCCCTTCCAAACCTTCAGAAGGAAAGGGGGGAAAAAACAGTTTCTTTAAAACAACACTTAGTGCGGGGATCCCTGGGATCAAGCAGGAGGAATCGTTTGCTGCCAGCCGAAAGAGCAGCCAGTCCTGCCAATCTTTGGAGCAAAAACACCCACATGTCAGCATCTGGATGGTTGGATGGCCTTTTAAGATCTCCAAACTTGGCAACTTTTAAGATTTGTGGACGTCAACTTCTGGGAGTTGAAGTCCACAAGACTTAAAGTTGCCAAGTTTGGGGACCCCTTGCTCTAACATCTTCCCATGCTGCAATTTCGGTTCGCTGAGCCCTCTTAGCCACACACCCACAACCACTGCTGTCAAGCAGAGCGTGCTAACTCAGTCCAAGGTGAAGGAAGGTCCTACGCCGGAGGAGACAGCCAGCAATTGGCATGCAAGGGAGGCCATCCCCTTCTACACGAAAGCCAATGCGGCATTAGCAGAGGGACGGAATCAAGATCATGTGAAGGGCTAGCACCGCTTTATAATGCCCCCGCTAAGGCCACACTCGGAAGGCCGCATCCAGTTTTGGTCCCCATGATAGAAAAACGATGTTGAGACTCTAGAAAGGGTGCAGAGAAGAGCAACCAAGAGGATTAGGGGACCGGAGGCTAAAACATACGATGAACTGTTGCAGGAATTGGGTAGGTCTACTTTAATGAAAAGAAGGACTGGGGTGACACGATGGCGGTCTTCCAATATCTCAAGGGCTGCCACAAGCAAGAGGGGGTCAAGCTATACTCCAAAGTACCAGCAGGGAAGGCAAGAAGCAACGGATGGAAACCAATCAAGGAGAGAAGCAACTCAGAACTAAGGAGGAATTTCCTGACAGAACAATTAACCAGCGGAACTGCTTGCCTCCAGAAGTTGTGAATGCTCGCAACACTGGAAGTTTTTAAGAAGAGATTGGACAGCCATTTGTCTGGGATGGTATCAATCAAGCAGAATGGAGCTGGAAGGGACCTTGAAGGTCTTCCAGTCCAACCCCCCGTGTACCATTTCAGGCAAGTGAGGTTCTCCTGCTTGGCCAGAGGGTTGGACTAGAAGACCTCCGGGGTTCATTCCAATTCTGTTCTGGACCGGAGAGGCTTTAATGCCAGGGAGGGCCATCCTGAATTATGGGGCTGCAAACTGTCCCAGCGGAGGCAGCTGGCACTCTCTGGCTTCGCTTGCTCTGCTGGGAGCTTGCAAATTTGAGCAAGATGCATTAGGCCAAAGCTAAACCCAGGGAAGTTTTTTTGGGGGGGCAGGGAGGGGGGACGGTGCTCCTATTTCTGCCCCCCCCCCTTGACGGTGTCACTGGCCAGCTCACCACTCAGCAAAAGGCGCTGACATCACCGCTTCCTCAGCTCTGTTTCTGCATCTCATTAAGGGCAAAGCTTTGCTGCTTCATTAATTCAAAATGCAGGTGATCAATTCTGGGTTGGTGTTGGGTTTTGGTTTTTTTGTTTTTTTTTTAAAATTCCGGAGCGATGATTTAAAATTTAAATATTCCTCAAGTGGCTTTTTTGTCTCTTAAAAGCTCTGCTGCAGGGGCTGCATAAGCCGGAGGAGGAAAATCTTCTCCCTGCTGGAAGGAGGTTAAAGGGGAATCAATATGAAAAAAAAAATGCTTCCTGTGAGCCTCGGGGATGCCCACCTGGCGGGATTAAGTGATGCACACACACACACACACACACACACACCCCCAGGCAGAAATGTGGGAAAGCCTCCCCGTCCCAGGAATTTGGATGGCGCCCCTGGGGTCAAAGACAGCGAAGAGCCTCACCCTTCGGCCTCATCTGAGCCTGGCCAGGCGCTGCTTCCCTGCCTCTGCTCATCCCAACTCCTCAACCAGAATAGAGCTGGAAAGGGGGCCTTGGAGGTCTTCTAGTCCAACCCCTTGCTCAAGCAGGAGACCCTAAAATCGTTCTAGACAAAGGGCTGGCCAGTCTCTTCTTCAAATCCTCCAGGGTTGGAGCACCCACAACTTCTGAAGGCATGCCTTTCCACTGATGAATTGTCCCCATTTTTAGGAAATTCCTCCTTAATTCCAGGTTGCTTCTCTCCTTGATGCGTTGCCACCCGTTGCCTCTTGTCCTGCCTTCGGGGGATTTGGAGAAGAGCTTGACTGCCTCTCCTCCTTTGGGGCAGCCCCTCGGATACTGGAAGGCCGCTCTCCTTCGTTTCTCTCGAAACTGGCCTCTCCGGGCCTCGCTTTCCTTTTCAATGCAGGGGAAGATGCCAAACTTTTAAAAATCATCTTGACTAACTGGATTTGCAGAGCAGACCTCCAGAGATCCCGGGGGAGGGGGAGCTGGCAGGGAGCCTGAAAGTCCCCCCCACCCACCCCAAAGCAAGCCAGCCATTTAATGGGGGAAACTTCAGCTTGGTACAAAAGGAAAGCCAACGAAGTCACAGAGAGGTCGCACGTGAACGCCAAAGAGAGGGAAAGTGCCAGGGAATTAAAAAATGCACCCCAGCAACCTTAAAACTCAGAAGAAGTTGATGAGGAAGGATGAGGGAAACCCCCCCCTTTTAAACGGCCTCTCCAAGAACATCCCTTGGGAAACTGCATCTTGCGGGGGGCCGATCTGGAAGCCATTTGGGATGCAAACATGAACCCGAACTGCTTTGGTTAGTCATACTCAGCCGAAATAGAGCTGAAGGGACCCTGGAGGTCTTCTAGTCCAACCCCCCCTGCTCAAGCAGGAGGCCCTATACCTATGCTATTTCAGTCAAGTCGCTGTCCAGTCTCTTCTTGAAGACCTCCAGGGATGGAGCACCCACAGCTTCTGAAGGCAAGTCCTTCCACGGATCGATCGTTCTGATCGCCAGGACGTTCCTCCTTCGTTCCAGGTTGCTTCTCTCCACGGTAGGTTCCCCTCCGTTGCTTCTTGTCCTGCTCTTTGGGGCTTTGGAAAATAAATTGACCCCCCCCCACCTCCTCTCTGTGGCAGCCCCTCCAATATTGGGGTAGGCTGCTGTCACGTCTCCCCTCCTCCTTCTCTTCATTAGACTCGACCTACCCAGTTCCTGCAACCCGTTCTTCATACGTTTTGGTCTTGCAGGCCTTTCATAGCCTCCAGGGGCTGCGTACAGCCTCTCCTCTGATTTTCCTCCTGTGTTCCTGCCTCCTTTCCAACCCCAGAGACCCCCGCAGGAATCCAAGAAAAGATGGCAGAGGGGCCACTCGGAGCTGGCAGGCAAATATTTCCGCACTGCCATCCACCCCGCAGCGCATCTCAGGTGGGATGCCTGGAGCATAAAGGACGCCCAGCTGCTCACCTGGTGCCTGGAGGAGCTCAACCCCCCCCAGGAAGACCAACACCCCTCCTTCCACCACCACCCACCCCCAAAGCAGGCAGACACTCTATCGACTTGTAGCATCCTCGTCTTCTATAGATTGCGTCTGGGTTTGCTGGCCCACATCCAGTCCATTATTTTTGCAAGGCCAGGAATCCTGCCAAACTTGGCATTGGTCCATCAGCCAAGCCCCTCTCCCTCCCTCCCCCTCCCCCTCCCCCCATCCCAGCTCCAAATATTGCCAAGTGATTAGCGTCGCTCCATCCCATAATAGGAAAGCAGAGCCTTCCTTGGATTTGAAGAGGAAGAAGGAGCCCTGCGGGGAGGAGGGCCAGGCTCTCCCAGGCAGGATGGCTGGCGAACACCCACCTACTCACCCTCTTTCTCCGTGGAGTAGCCCCAAGGAGCCGGCAGGACCTTAAGCAGGTGACTAAGCGGCGTTTTTCTCTTTTGCAGAAGTTGAAAGAGGCTCCGCTCCCTGAAGGCAAGCAGAGGAGGGTTGTGGGTGCTCCAAGACTGGAGGATTTTAAGAAGAGTCCGGACACCCTTTCATCTGAGGGGTTATAGAGGGGCTCCTGCTGGGGCAGGGGGCTGGACTAGAGGACCTCTGAGGCCTGTCATTCTGCCTTCCCAGCAGCTGCGATATGAATGAAGGACCCAGGAGGAATTCCCATCCTCCCTCCATCATTTCAAGCATCCACCAGGCCTCTCGGCTTGCAAAGGCTTCTAATGTTGGCAGCCATCGAAAGCAATCAAGGAAGAACCTTTTCCCCGGGGTACAAATGGTCTGAATTGAGCCCCATTTTCTTGTGGGGAGGGGAGGAGGAAGGTCTCCCTCTCGGCCTTCTCCAGGCCCCAGATCAAAACCTCACCCAGGGGATCCAAAGCTGTTTACTACATGCACAGAGGAGATGCCAGCTGCAAATGACAACTCCGTTTTGCAAATGTTTGTGTAGGTTCCAAAAGTGACTGTTCCCAAAAGTGGATTTTCTACAAGCAACCGGATTTTGGTTTTTTTCCTCGAAGGCCTTTTGCTTCTCATCCAAAGAGGCTTCTTCAATTCAAACCCCGCTCAGTTCTCCAGAAGTGAAGAAGCTTCTTGGGATGAGAAGCGAAAGGCCTTCAAGAAAAAAGCAAACAAACAAATAAGGAAGTCCAGTTGCCTTTTGGAAAAAAAAACACCCCACAAAAGCACCTTTGGGACTTTTCGCAAGGAATTGCAACATGCGAGGCACAATTCCAGAAAAGGAAGGGAAAGAAAACAACCACCGCCACCACCGAGCACTCCAAGCAGGCAGGAAAACGTCGCCCTTCTTCAGTGCCAGGACCGGCCTTCCGCCCATGCCTGCTATTTCAGAAACAGCCCACTCAGCCAATTCCTCCTCTCCGTTTCTCGGCACCACTCCCCCTGATTTCTTAGAAACCCCATTAGCGGAATCAAACTTCCTCCTCTTAGGAAGGGGGTGAAAAAGCCAACAAGCTGAACAGCTGGGACTTTTTGAGCGCCGGCCCTGCAGAGGAGACACCCCCTCCCCCTTGCCACATGTGGGATCCCATGCCTGCCCCGGGAGGCACTTCCAGGAACTGGAATTGGGTACGTCGAGTTTTGATGAGAAGAAGGGCTAGGGGTGACACGAGATCAGCGTCCCTGTATCTCAAGGACTACACCAAAGAAGAGGCAGTCAAGCCATTCTTGCAGGGGCTGCACCAAGGACTGCACCAAAGAAGAGGCAGTCAAGCAGGGGTCTCCAACCTTGGCTCCAACTTTAAGCCTGGGGGACCTCAACTCTTAAAGTTGCCAAGGCCGGAGACCCCTGATTCAAAGCATCTGAAAGGCAGGACAAGGAGCAAAGGATGGAAACTCATCAAGGAGAGAAGCAACCTAGAACTAAAGAGAAACTTCCTAAGAGTGAGGACAATTAACCAGTGGAATGACTGGCCACCAGAAGTTGTGGGTACTCCAACACTGGAGGTTTTTAAGAAGAGACAGGCAACGGCCTGGAGAATAAGGAGTCCTCGACATATGGCCACAATCGAGTCCAAATGGTTAAATGGCTAAGCAAGACCGTTCTTTTGCTCTGTTTTATGACCTTCCTTACTACATGAATCACTGCCGTTGTAAAGTTAGGAACGCGGTTGTTAAGTGAATCTGGCTTCCCCCACAGACCTTGTTTGTTAGAAGGTCACAAAATGGGATCAGGTGACATGCAGCCATCATAAATATGAGTCAGTTGCCAAGCGTCCAAATTTGGAATGGATGCTGCCACGGTCATAAGTGTGAAAAATGATCATAAATGGTCATTTTGCTCAGTGCCGTTGTCACTTTGAACAGTCGCTAAATGAATGGTTGCAAATCAAGGACTACCTGTAGTTGTGGACTAGGGTCCTACTTCCGGCCCCCAGAGAGCCTCAAATTTGCTCTTTTAGCAGCCCTTTGCTCCCCCCCCTTCGCCCTTGGCCAGGAGGGAGATGAGGATTTGGCTGGCCAATGTCAGGATGAGCCTGCTGGTACCATTCCGACTGACACCTGAGTGAGAAGGTGAGCACCTGCCTTTTAATCCAAGGTGTGAGTCAAAGCAGGGGCTGCCCGCCTCCTTCCTTGGCTTTGCTACTGCAGACAAACACAGCTCACTCCTCCTGCCGTGTTTACAAGGAGGAGCTGGAGGGAGCGAGTCCAGGAAATGGGATCTTCCCAGCTCAAAGCTCTCCGCTCCCTCCCCCCCCCCCCAGCCCTCAAGGGATCCAGTGGGACCGAGCTGGACCCCATCAGGGCAGGAGAAAGCCATCGAAATCCGGTGCTTTCTCTACCACAAGCACCTGAAAGGCTAACAGCATCCTTCAGTAGAACCCTCAAAGTTTCCGACAAATTTCTTCTTAGCACTTTAAGCTCTTAATCTGACCCAGATAATAAGGCCTCCTTCTAGTCCAACCCCCCTAACCCCCCCACCCACACATAATTCTCACAAATATCCCTTATTTGCAAAAGGACCAGGCCCACAGGGAGATTCCTCGGAACTTCTGTTTTTTTCCCAAGGAAAGACGTTTTGTTTCCTTACAACTTTGCTCTTCCCGTCTCTTATGCGGCCTGCTTGCCTGCTGCCTCTCCTCGCAACCCACGCCTCCCTCTAACGCCAGCCTCGAAATCCCCCCAACCACCACCAAATGGACTAAAAGAAAAAGAAAAGAAAAAAAAAACCCCAGGAACGACCAGAAGGACCGTGGAAGCGGAAGGGCAGCCAACAGACAGCGGAGAAGAGTCAAGAAACACAGAACCAGCGGTGGAAAGTGTGATATTTCTAAAAAAAATATATGTTTTTTTGCAACATGCCCAAAGCTGCTGCTTTGTGTTTGCTAACTGTCCAGGAAAACAAACAAACACTTCCCTGGTTTATAAAATACTCCTTTGTAGTGAGGCTCGGCCTCTCCACACACACACACACACACCCCACTCCCCTGGAGCAAGTTGGAAAGGAATTAAAAACCAAGCACAAAATGTTGCCTTTGACTTGTAAGGCTGCAGCTGCCTGATTTGCTCCTTAAAAGGTGGGACAAAAGGGGGAGGAGGTTGTGTGAGAGACCCCCCTATTCCAGAATCCCTTTTGCAGCCCCCAACCCTAGACAGGAGGGTGACCCCTTGTCCTCTCCTTAAGAGAACCAAGACAAAATCCTCAACATTTCTCCAAACGGGAGCAGGTTAAACTCATCAAAAAGCTCGGCTTTTATTCGACTTCAATACAAGATTATTCCCTCTCCGTTTGTCCGGAAGGGAAAATCAGGGGAGAAAATGAGGAGGGGGGTTCTTCTCGCTTCCCAAACTGGCCCTTACTCCAGGTAGCTCTGAAGCAAAGCGCTTGCTCGGAGTAGCCCCAACTTTGATTAGGGATCTCCTGCCAAGTCGCGGCCATGCCATGAATTGGGAGGGGGGGGCGTTCCAGTAAGGGTACCAGCCTCCCTTCCTCAGGCAACAGGGTCTTTCTGTTTTTTGGGGGGTGGGGGGCAGAGAAGGAAGGAAGCGATTACGGCAGAGACGCCTCATTTCTTTCTGCAATTGTGAACGGCGGGGTTCGCTCTCCGAAGCGGGGGCGGCCAACCGCTCGCTAGCCAGCCCGCCGGCTTCTCTCTCCTGCCCCCTAAGCCGGGCTGAAGCGCGGCGGCTGGAAGGAGACCCGAAGGAGGGAGATAGGATGGGGAGGGGGCGCCGCAGGGACCCCGGCCTCGTGGGCTCCCCTCTCTCCCATCCGTGTCCGCTGCAGGCAGGAAGCCTCCGCGCCCCGCGGAGCCTCCAAGATCCAGGCGAGGACACCCCCCCACCGCCTTTCTTCTCTCTTTGGGGAGGGGGTCGCGCTTTAGCCCCTTCATCCCTCTCGCGCGCCCCTCCTCCCAGTTTTAAAAGCAGTAATGGGGGGAGGCGGCCGAAGTGGCTTTGCTGCTGGCAGGGCAGAGGGGCGGGCGGGGGCGGGCGAGATGAACCTGCTGCTGCTGCTGCTGCGACCCCGCGCTGGTCCGTCTCGCCCCCTTGCAAGGCTGACTCCCCGACGACGACCACCACCCCCGACGACCCCCGCGCCAGGGCGGCAAGGAGAGCCGGCGGCGGGCACAATCAGTCCACCCCGGCGGGAGGAGGGGGATGAGGATGAGGAGGGGGAGGACGTGGGGAGGGGAAAGAAAGACCCCGCAGCTACCTGACCCCAGTGGGGACCCTTCCCCATTTTGCCGCCTCGCCTCGCCTCGCCTCCCCCCCAAGAGCAAAGTTGCCTTTCGGGCTTCGGCGGCAGGCGAAGCAGGGACCGCCAGGACGGACGCCCCTTCCCCTTTCCCCGGGAACGACCCCCCCACACCGCCTTTTTCCCCGCCACGCCTCGCCCTGCCCCGAAGGGGCAAAGTTGCCTGTCGCGCTTCGGCGGCGTGGAGCAAGCGAACCGCCAGGACCGACGCCCCTGCCCCGGGACCCCCGACCCATTTTGCCTCCACGCCTTGCGTGGTACTGGTGGGGGTGATGGTGGTGGGGCAAAGTTGCCGCTCGGGGGCCGGGCGAGGACGGATGCCGCTCCTTCCCCCTGCCCGCCGCTGCGAGACTCACCGTGTCCGCGCCGCGTCCTCGGCGCGCCCGGCTCGCCAGCGCTCCGCCTGGCCCGCTCGCCCCGGGGCTGCCCGCCTCGCCCGCCCGCAGGCTGCCTTCTCCTTCCCGGCGGCGGCGCTGGAGGCAGGAGCGGCGGCGGCGGTGGCAGCAGCAGCGGCGGCGGCGGCGGCGGCGCCTCTCCCGCACCAGCTGCGAAGAGAGCGGCGGAGCGAGGCAGAGGGCTTTTAAGCGCGCCCCCCGTCCCACCCCCATGTGACCAGCCGGGCGGGCGGAGGCAGCGAGGGAGGGAGAGCCGGGCGGAGGCCGCGGCGGCGGCGGCGGAGGCAGCCCGGCTTCTCCCCGAGCGGGACGCGGCGGCGGAGGCAGCCCTGCCCAGCAGCGCCCGGAGGAAGAGGGGCGCAGCGCCCCGCTGTCCCCCGCGGGATGCCCGAGGAGCCGCGCCGGGCTCGGCAGGTGCGCCCGGCCGGCGGGAGGACGGAGAGGCGTCCGGAGGACCTCGGCCCGGAACCCTTGGGAGCGTCTTCCCCAACCCCGTGCCCGCTGTACGTGTGGATGGGCAAGCGGACACGCGTCTGCAGGGGCGCAGGCCTTCCCAAGGAAGGGAGCTGAGCTGCGGGGACAGAGGAGAAGCGGTGGCCGCCAGCGGCCGGTTCTTTAAGTCAGAGGACAGAGGCCCAAGCGCGGCTCTGGGGGCCAGCTGTTCACGCGTCGATGCCCCGGCGGCAACCCGTGTCCGTGGGAACGCGCGCCTGGCCGCCTCTCGGTCCTGGGAAGGCAGCTTGGAAGCGCCGCGGTCCACCTTTGCAACCTCCCCAGACCAAGTCCAAAGGGGGAAGCTGAGATTGGCATAACAACCCCACAGTAAACAGGATTGCAAAAGGATTGTCAGGAGATGCCTCGTTTAACAACCGCAGCACTTAGCAACTGAAATACCGGTCTCAGCTTTGTCGTAAGTCAAGGACTGCCTGCCTAATTAAAAAAGATCACCGCAAAAAATCAAAAGGGGGCTCCTTTGGGACGGGGAGGGGCCTCTCCATAGGAGCACATAGTCCTCGACTTACAACCCCAGCTGAGCCCAACATTTAGCTTGCTAAGGAGGACAGTTGTTAAGTGAGTTTTGCCCCATTTTACGGCTTCTTGCCGCCATCGCTATGTGAGTCACTGCAGTTTTTTTAGCTGCACGGTTGTTAAGGAAGGCTTTCCCACGGACTTCACTTGTGAGAAGGTCACCCAAGAGGATCATGTGATCCTGGGACACTGCGACCATGACCGTCATAAATAGGAACCGGTCTCCAAGCTGTCCGAATTCTGGTCACATGACCCTGGGGAATGCTGCAATGGTCATAAGTGTGAAAAACAGACCCAAGTCTTTTTTTTTTTTCCTCCAGTGCCATTGCAGCTTTGAAGGGTCACTAAATTGAAAGTCTCCAAACTTGGCAAGGGACCTTGGAGGTCATCTAGTCCAACCCCCTGCTCAAGAAGGAGGCCCCTATACCAGAGGTCTCCAAACTTGGCCACTTTAAGACTTGTGGACTTTTAACTCCCCGAATTCTCCAGCCAGCTTTGCTGAGAAGACTAATTGCAGCTCAGGGGTGAATTGTGGGATCCTTGTTGCTCTCTGAGCTTTGTAGTTTTCCTGCAGACGTTTCATGACCAAACTAGATAGTATCATTAGTGCTAGAAGGGAGTGAGGCTTCCAGAGATGAGGAGGAGGAGGAAGAAGAAGAAGAAAAGAAGGAGAAGGAGAGGAGGAGGAGGAAGAAGAAGAAGGGGAAGGAGAAGGAGAAGGAGGAAAGAAGGAGAAGAAGAAGAAGAAGAAGAAGAAGAAGAAGAAGAAGAAGAAGAAGAAGAAAGAAGAAGAAGAAGAAGAAGAAGAAGAAGAAGAAGAAGAAGAAAGGAAGGAGGAAGGAAGAGGAAGGAAAAGAAGAGGAGGAGGAGGAGGAGGAGGAGGAGGAGGAGGAGGAGGAGGAGGAGGAAAAGAAGAAGAAGAAGAAGAAGAAGAAGAAGAAGAAGAAGAAGAAGAAGAAGAAGAAGAAGAAAGGAAGGAGGAAGGAGGAAGGAAAAGGAGGAGGAGGAGGAGGAGGAGGAGGAGGAGGAGGAGGAGGAGGAGGAGGAGGAGGAGAAGAAGAAGAAGAAGAAGAAGAAGAAGAAGAAGAAGAAGAAGAAGAAGAAGAAGAAGAAGAAGAAGAAGAAGAAGAAGAAGAAGAAGAAGAAGAAGAAGAAGAAGAAGAAGAAGAAGAAGAAGACTGATGCTTGGTGCTGTCTGAGACTGGGTGGTTTTCTTGCAGACATTTCATGACCCAACTAAATAACATCATTAGTGCTAGAATGGAGTGGGGTTTGCAAAGAGGAGGAGGAGGAGGACTGTGGGGTCCTTGATGCTCTCTGAGCTCAATTGTTTTCTTGCAGACATTTCATAACCCAACTAGGTAACATCATCAATTCTGGGAGTTGAAGTCCACAAGTCTTAAAGTTGCCAAGTTTGGGGACCCCTGTACTAAATGAACTGTCGTAAGTAAAGACTACCTTACATGTTTTTCTTGGGCTTTGAGATTGGGCCAAACCATTGCTGGGGGGGGGGAGGGCGTTCTTCAAGGATGTGGAGCCCCCCCACTCCCCAGCCTTTCTGTAGCCGCGTTCCAGGCAAGGAGCTACTCAGAGCCATTGGCGTAGCATGGATTCCGCCTGGGCGCACTGCATTTTAATGTGGCTCCGTGCCGAATGTGTCACCAAATAAGGTTAAAACGCCAATGCAACCCAAATATAATAAACTAGGAATACATAATGTAAACTCTACAACAAATTAAACCGGCAGCTGAATAAACCCAACAGGAGAACGAGCAGAGAAAATGCTCAAAAACAAAACTATCTCACTCCCATCTATCTGTATATATAAAAGTAAAATACCCCTCACGCATCATTACAAAATCTCCAGAACCGTAAAGCCTACAAACTTGAAATTTGGCCCATATGTTCCTCTTGGCTTCCTGGTGCTCACTAAGAAAGGATTTTTCCAAATGACCATCAGATCATTTAGAGTATTTCCTATATTATTATTATTAACACGCTTTGATGCTAAGGAGTTCTACTCCCCCTCCCCACCTGAAAAGAAATCTCTTCCAAATACAAAACACAAGCAGAGGAGAGGAGGTTCAGTTTCAGTTTCACAGCACCAAGCAGCTTTAGTACAGAACAGTTGAGTTAAGCCACGCCCAGGCTCCTTGCTGTCTCCTTGCTCACACAGCAAATACTCTTTCAGTTTCCAAACAGCCCTCCACTCTCTCACACACTGACAGGACGCTCGCCAGATGAATACCGATGGATGCTAGTAGGCAGAGGCAGAATTTTTTCCTCCTTATTTTCCTCCCCCAAAACTAAACCCCACCACATGCAGTTTCATAGCAAAGCACAGGTGACAAGCTAGTTTAAAATATTTTGATGCCTCTTTCCTTGTGCGCAGCGCTTCATAACCAGATGAGGTGATGGTTTGAAAGAGAAGCTCACTTCAGACGCCTCCATAAACCATGGGGCTGAAATACTCCACTCCGTGATGTCTTGCTTCTGAGCATATCGCTTCCGTGTTCCTGATTTTGTATGCTGACCTCTGCTGTATGGGATTGTATATAAAGAAGTTTTTCTTATGTGGATGAATCCTGCAGAATTATTTACTTGGGTGCTGGTTGGATGTGCTGCGATCCTCTGACACTTCACAACTGACTTGCTTAGGAGTGGAAATTTGGGGCTTGTAAGTTAAGAACCGCTTGTACTGCCTTATCCCAGACTCGATGCATTCATGATATTTATTTAGTTATCATATTTATAAAGCTGCCCGTCTCACAGAATGGGCCTTTCACTGGGCAGTTCACTATAAAGGGTTATAAACTAGCAATATCGAAAACAATCAACAAGAGGCGCTGTGGATGATGGGGCTTGATGTTCAGAGGGCGTGGCTACTGAGCCCGAGGCCTACAGAGCCAAGTTCTCCAGAAACAGATAACAGAATAACAGAGTTGGAAGGGACCTCGGAGGTCTTCTAGTCCAACCCCCTCGGCTCAGGCAGGAAACCCTTGTTATTTGTAACTCTTGTTACTATACAGGTAACAAGAATTCATTTAGTGCCCGTTCAAAGTGGCAACGGCACTGAAAAAGGGGACTTGTGGCTGTTTTTCACACTTAAAACTGTTGCAGTGTCTTCATAGTCACATGATCAAAATTCAGCGAGTTGACAACTGACTCATATTTATGACGGTTGCCATGCCCCCAGGGATCACGTGATCCCCTTTTGCGACCTTCCAGCAAGCAAAGTCACGGGGGAAGGGAAGCACAGATTCGCTTAACAACTGGATTGCTAACTTAACCATTGTACTGATTCACTTAACAACTGTGGCAAGAAAGGTTGTAAAATGGGGGGTATAAAATTTACTTAGCAACTGTCTCACTTAACAACGGAAATGTAGGGCTCAGTTGTAGTCATAAGTCAAAAATGACCTGTAACATTCCGGACAAATACCTGCCCAATCTCTTCTTAAAAGCCTCCAGTAATGGAGCTGCCACAACCTCTGGAGGGAAAGGTGTTCCCCTGGTTAATTGATCTGGGAGTATAGAATAACAGAGTTGGAAGGGACCTTGGAGATCCTCTAGTCCAACCCCCTCCTCAAGCAGGAGACCCTTTCCATTTCAGACACAAATGTTTGCCCAATCTCTTCTTAAAAGCCTCCAGCGATGGAGCAGCCACAAGTTCTGGAGGCCAGCAGTTCCACTGGTTAATTGTTCTCCCAGTCAGGAAATCCCTCCTCCGTTGTGGGTTGCTTCTCTCCTTGGTGACTTTCCATCCGTTGCTTCTTCTCCTGCCTTGAGGTTTAAGCAAGTTCACAGACTCCTGCATGCATCCCCGCTTGCCCCCCAGAGGCACAGACGCTGCCAACCAACTGGAAAGCTGCAAGATGCCAGTTTAATCAGGGAAGTCACAAGGGATGGTCCCGATTTTGGCAGTGCCACCTTCGTTCCCCACGAGGCAACCACAATTGGCACGCATCTCTGCTCAGTTTCCGGGTGCCTGGAACTGTAGCCCTTCTTGAATTAAGGGTGGGCCGGAGATGGTCTGGCGGCTTTTTACCTTTTATTTTTACAAATAGCTGCAAATAACATTTGCAAGGCACTTTCCTCCTCCTCTTTTCACCCCAAACCTGTGGGGTCTTTTCCCACTGTTGAATCTGGTTTCTGCACCATCTTTAAGAAAGTGCAAATCTGGCACGAAGCAGGCTATTCCGATTGCTGGTTCTCTCCTGCCCTTGTTCTCTATTCCTGGGCACTCCAAACCTCTTTGAGGTGGTGGTGGCTGCAAAGCCTGGTAGATTTGAGCCCCTCCCCACCCAAGGTAGCCCTGGGATAGGGTGGAAATAAACAAAACCAATAGAGGAAAATAGTTGTAGCCAGGGTTGAATTTGGGATCCTTGTTGTTCTCTGAGCTTTGTAGTTTTCCAGCAGACGTTTCATGACCAAACTAGATAATATCAGTAGTGCTAGAAGGGAGTGAGGCTTGCAGAGATGAGGAGGAGGAGGAGGAGGAGGAAGGAGAAAAGGAGAAGGAGAAGAGGAGGAGGAGGAGGAGGAGGAGGAGGAGGAGGAGGAGGAGGGAGGAGGAGGAGGAGGAGGAGGAGGAGGAGGAGGAGGAGGGGGAGAAGGAGAAGACGAGAAGAAGGAGAAGAGGAGGAAGAACAGGAGGAGGAGGAAGGAGAAGGAGAAGAAGAAGAGGATGAGAAGAAGAAGAAGGAGAAGAGGAGGAAGAATAGGAGGAGGAAGAAGGAGAAGGAGAAGGAGAAGGAGAAGGAGAAGGAGAAGGAGAAGAAGAAGAAGAAGAAGAAGAAGAAGAAGAAGAAGAAGAAGAAGAAGAAGAAGAAGAAGAAGAAGAAGAAGAAGAAGAAGAAGAAGAGGAGAGGAGGAGGAGGAAGAAGAAGGAGGAGGAGGAGGAGGAGGAGGAAGAAGAGGAGGAGGAGGAAGAAGAAGAAGAGGAGGAAGAGGAGGAAGAGGAGGAGGAGGAGGAAGAAGAAGAAGAAGAAGAAAGAAGAAGAAGAAGAAGAAGAAGAAGAAGAAGAAGAAGAAGAAGAAGAAGAAGAAGAAGAAGAAGAAAAAAAAGGAGGAAGAAGAGGAGGAGGAGGAAGAAGAAGAAGAAGAAGAGGAGGAGGAGGAGGAGGAGGAGAAGAAAGAAGAAAGAAGAAAGAAGAAAGAAGAAAGAAGAAGAAGAAGAAGAAGAAGAAGAAGAAGAAGAAGAAGAAGAAGAAGAAGAAGAAGAAGAAGAAGAAGAAGACTGAGGGGTCCTTGGTGCTGTCTGAGACTGGGTGGTTTTCTTGCAGACATTTCATGACCCAACTAGGTAACATCATCAATTCTGGGAGTTGAAGTCTTAAAGTTGCCAAGTTTGGAGAGCCCTGTCCTCAGGTCACGGGGTCCTCATTTGTGACTTTCCCAGCAGCCTTCTTGACAAGCAAAGCCAATGGGGCAAGCCGGTTTCACAACAATTCTCTTTAACAGCCGTGGCACAAAAATGCCGTAGAAATGGGCATGTCTCACTTACGAACTGCCTTGCTTAGCAACAGAAATTCTGGATTCCCGTTGTGGTGGTAAGTCAAGGACTAGCTGCAAAGAGTTAAATTTAAATTTTAATGAGCCTCCGTTAGTGATTCCCCAACTCTGCACATTTGTGTTCGTTCCAAGGACTGTATAATAAGCACAATGACTGAACACACGTCGCAATGGACACACTGCAGCCATCCAACAGTGCAATCTTGCAGTCTTAATGTCTTTCCAACTTCGAAGATAAATATATTTGGTGCCTCTTATGGTCAGAAAATCCATGTCTCTTCATATCCGTGATTGATTCCAAGTTTTCTGTGCCCAAAGAAAAAGTCAATTTAAATCATTAAAAGCTATTGATTTTTATCATATTAACAAAGTTTACTATATTAACCAAGTTTCAGAGACTAAATCAAAACAGACTAATAGTGAAATAACCCGATATCATCTGAATCCACCCATCCTTTTTATATCACCAGTTCAATCAAGTCGATGACTAACCCATTGGAAACATTTCTTTACGGTGTGCAGTGCAGTGATCCTGAAAGACCGTATTTTGTTCGGTTAATCTCATTGGAAGATCAAAAGACACATACCAAATATTCTTTTTTTAGACTTCTTAACCGTCAATCAGTTTAATATGGGCCTTTCCAGCTCTTTATTCCTGTGTTAAGTACGTAATATATACCTTTACGTCAATCTTACACACAATTCAACTCAAATTGTTTTGGTGGTGGTAGCTTTAGGAATTGTGAAAACCATTTCAGAATAAAAACAGCCCCAAAAAATAACACATACATGAAAAGTACAGGTATTCCTCAACTTACAGTGGCTCTTTTAGTGACCATTCAAAGTTACAACAGGATTGGAAAAAGTGACTTATGACTGTTTTTCACACTTACGACTATTACAGCATCCCCCAGGGTGATCAAAATTTGGGCACTTGGCAACAGGTTCTAATTTATGAATGATTCCCTTAACAAGAAAGAGGCAAGAAAAGTTGTAAAATGCGGAAAACTCTCTTAACAAATGTTTCACTTAGCAACATACATTTTGGGCTGGATTGCGGTCATAACTAGAGGACTACCTGCATAGAGACGACAGAGGAAACAAACCCGGATGGGAATCAGGAAAAGAGCAACGAAGATGATTAGGGGACTAGAGGCTAAAACATATGAAGAAAGGTTCCGAGAATTGGGTATGTCTAGTTTAATGAAAAGAAGGGGGACATGATAGTATCTTCCAGTATTTGAGGGGCTGCCAGAGAAAAGGAGGGGGGGCTTCAACCTATTCCCCAAAGCCCCTGAAGGCAGAACAAGAAGCAACGGATGGAAACTCATCAAGGAGAGAAGCAACCTGGAATTAAGGAGAAATGCCCTGACAATTAGAAGAATTAATCAGTGGAACAGCTGTGCCTTCAGAAATTATGGGTGCTCCATCACTGGAAGTTTTTAAGAAGAGATTGGATAACCATTTGTCTGAAATGGTATAGGATTTCCTGCTTGAGCAGTGGGTTAGACTAGAAGACCTCCAAGGTCCCTTCCAACTCTTATTCTGAGACGGAAGAATATGAAATGTTCTTGGATCCTCATTTTTCTAAAGACATTTCATAGCCTCATATGGATGCCAGAAAGGGCTTCTTTTTGGTATTCTTCGGCTTTGTCAATCATCCAGAATGCACCAGTGCATCTTATATTCCTCTGTCATTTCTAAAACCACTTTGAACATCTGGCGTCTCCTTTTAGGATTGTAATCGGTGCTGCATGATCCTAAGCATTATTTTGCCAGTATGCAAATTTAAGGATACCGTAGGATGATTTGCACAATCCATTGACTCTTAGCTTTGGCATTAGTATGCAACATACTCTCCTCCTTCTCTTCTCCCCACAACAACAACCCTGTGAGGTGTCTGGGGCTGAGAGAGAGGGACTGACCCAAGGTTACCCAGCCAGCTTTTGTGCCTAAGTTGTGACTAGAACTCAACAGTTTCCTGGTTTTTGGCCGAAAGTCACCCAGCTGGCTTTGATGCCTAAGGCTGGATTGGAATTCACCTGGTGATTGGCCCAAAGTCACCCAGATGACTTTCTTGTCTAAGGCAGAACTAGAACTCACATTCTCCTTGGGATTGACCCAAAGTCACCTAGCCGGCTCTCATGCCTAACGTGAAACTCAGTGGTGGGATTCAAATTTTTTTACTACCAGTTCTGTGGACGTGGCTTGGTGGGCGTGATGTTCTGTGGGCGTGGCAGGAGAAGGATACTTCAAAATCCTCCTTCCCTAACCTGCTTTCCAGCTCCATTCTCCTGGGCAGGGCAACCCAAGGAGACCCAGCCGATCAGCTGGGACTCGATGGGACGCAGAGAAGAGATGGGGTTGGCGGGGCCAGTCAGAGGTGGCATTGGCCGGTTTCCAAACTACTCAAAATTCCCACTACCAGTTCTCCAAAACTGGTCAGAACCTGCTGAAGACCACCACCTCTGGTGAAACTAGAACTCACCATCTCTCCTGGTGATTGGCCCAAGGTCACTGGCCCAACTAGAACTCACTGTCTCCTGGTGATTGGCCCAAAGTCACCCAGCTGGCTTTGATGCCTAAGGCAGGACTCGAATTCAGAGTCTCCCAGTTTCTAGTCTGGTGCCTTCAGCACTACAGCAATTCCTGATCTTCTTCGTCTTGAAAACGGAAGGCATATTTGTTCAAGTTTGTCTCAGGAACTGGTGGCTTGTGCACTGGCTCGATGTAGAATTTACACATGAGCAGCCTGCTTCACAGTTAGCCTCTGGCCACGTCTTTGGTGTCATAACTCAGCTCTTCCACCTCCTTCTACTACTAATGTAGTCAGCTTGATTTGTGTACACTGTTTGATAATGGCACCCTTTTAGATGTTTGAAGAATGTCTTAGCAGTGAAGAAATCATTAGATTGGCAGAAATGGCCACAATACTCTCCTTTCTGTTTCTTAGGCTGGACAGCCCTACAAAGTTTTCCTCCTCCCTCAGTCCAATGTTGACCTTGCAGACCTCGCCATAAGTAGAACATGTTATCTGTCCCATCAATGTCCGAATGAACTTGCCCATCACATGTGTCAGCCATGGGCAGAACACCTTAACAGATAATCAGAGTTGGAAGGGACCTTGTAGGTCATCTAATCCAACCCCCCGCCCAAGCGGGAGACCCTACACCATTACCCTACATCTTATATGTTCCATCAATGTCAGAGTGAATTTGCCAATCTTCTTTCCTTCTTCATTAGGGCTTACAGCAGAAACTTGGACAATGATCATATCGAAGAGTTGTCCATATTGATATTGAGTACTGGCCAGCTATCATCCAGGGTTTTGTTGTTAGGATGTTAAATTTACTAGCTAAAACAGTAAAATTGTAAAATGGGGCAGAAGGCAGGGTGGTAATTGATCAGTTGGAGATAGTCCACTTCTGCATGAGGGAATCTGCGCTGTGATTGGTTGCTCTGGGTGTAAAGGAGGCGTTTCCCTTTTTCCCGCCTTTTTCTTCTGTGGGCTCTGTATGCTCTTTGTGATTCACCTCAGGATTCTCTTGTGTTCCTGACCATGTTGTCTGCTCCTGCATGAGGGAATCTGCGCTGTGATTGGTTGCTCTGGGTGTAAAGGAGGTGTTTCTCCCTTTTTCCCGCCTTTTTTTCTTCTGTGGGCTCTGTATGCTCTTTGTGATTCACCTCAGGATGCTCCTGTGTTCCTGACCATGTTGTCTGCTCCTGCATGAGGGAATCTGCGCTGTGATTGGTTGCTCTGGGTGTAAAGGAGGTGTTTCTCCCTTTTTCCCCGCCTTTTTCTTCTTTGGGCTCTGTATGCTCTTTGTGATTCACCTCAGGATTCTCTTGTGTTCCTGACCATCTTGTCTGCTCCTGCATGAGGTAATCTGCGCTGTGATTGGTTGCTCTGGGTGTAAAGGAGGCGTTTCCCTTTTTCCCCGCCTTTTTCTTCTTTGTGCTCTGTATGCTCTTTATGATTCACCTCAGGATGCTCCTGTGTTCCTGACCATCTTGTCTGCTCCTGCATGAGGGAATCTGCGCTGTGATTGGTTGCAACCTGTTCAAAGTTACAATGGAGCTACTTGGGGTCTTCTAATGACCCAGATTCAAAGTTCCAACAGTTGCCTCCCCACCGCACTACAAACAAACAAAATGTGACAATTTTAGGTGCTCAGAAACCAGGCCACATTTACAGCCATTTGTAGCGTGCCATAGTCAATGACCACATTTTTTTTTCACTGAACACTGGCACTTATTTCTGGTTTTCAGGCAAACCATACCCATAACAAGCCAACTGTGGCATTCCTTTAATGACCCCCCCGCCCCAAAAAGATCATAACATCAGATCAATTATGAGACTGATCTGCTTTATGACTGATACGACTTACAAACATGATAGGCAGGCTGTCAAGATTCGAACCATGCTTTTGCTGTTGCAACCATTATGGCTTCTCAGCTTGCCAATGAACCAGGGGGGACGAAAGGGGAAGATGGAATGTAGACTCCAGACATCGAAAAGACGAGCATGAGAACCAAGGACACTTTGGCAGGTGTTTGCCAGAGCCAGAGACTTTTTCTCATAACAATACGATGAGACTCAATTAGACAATGTGACCTGTACTAATGGGGGAGGAGGAACGCTATGCTTTGATTATGTGGGTTTGTGCAGGAATTAGTTAAATCTGGCTGTGCCCTCATCTGTGCTAAAATGATGTACTCAATAAAGATTGAATAATCTTGTCAGTGGTGGGATTCAATTTTATTTTATGGGGGAAGGATACTGTAAAATCTCCAGTCAGAGGTGGGATTTGCCGGTTCTCTGAACTGCTCAAAATTTCCATTATCAGTTCCCCAGAACTGGTAGAACCAGCTGAATACCACCTCTGTCTCAACTCTGCTTGCTTTGGTTGGGTTTGTCCATCAGAACGTTGACACAGGCTCCATAAGTTGAGGACTTACAATCGAGATCAAGGGAGGTACTAATACCACTCTATAAAGCCTTAGTAAGACCACACCTAGAGTCCTGCATCCAGTTTTGGTCACCACACTATAAAAGGGATATTGAGACTCTAGAAAAAGTGCAGAGAAGAGTAACTAAGACGATTAAAGGCCTGGAGACTAAAACATACATTGAACGGTTGCAGGTACTGGGCTTGGCTAGTCTAGGGAAGAGAAGGACCAGGGGAGACATGATAGCGGTCTTCTAATATTTGAGGGGCTGCCACAGAGAGGAGGAAGGGGTCTCCAAGGCACCCGAAGGCCAGACAAGGAACAATGGATGGAAACTGATCAAGGTGAGATTCAACCTGGAAATAAGGAGGAATTTTCTGACAGTGAGAACATTCAGCCAATGGAACAGAAGTTGCCTTTCGAAGTTGTGGGAGCTTCGTCACTGGAGGCTTTCAATGAGAGATTGGACTGTCATCTGTCAGAAATGGTATATGGTCTCCTGCTTGGGTGGGGGGGTTGGACTAGATGACCTACAAGGTCCCTTCCAACTCTGATTATCTGTTATCTGACTGTCTGTATGGGCAGCCTCTGTACTCCTTCTCTGCAAGACTGGGTTGTGCAACTTGTGGAAATGAACCATGGCAAAAACAGTTGTTTGTTTTGAACTTCGAGTGCAAAGTAAATGTTTACTTTCTCTAAAAATGATTATTTCTATAGAAGGGAAGTAGATTTTTTTTTCAATAGTTCCTCCCTGTAAAACATGAATTGGATGAGGAGATACAACAAATCTCTTTAATCAATCAAACAAACAGCCAGTCCATCAATCAAATTGCAAAACCATCTTCGAGGAAGTCTGAAAGCAGGTGGATCTGTTCTTACCTTTTATACCTCTACATACAGATATGTACCTGATATAGTGTTTGTATCACTGTTTCACCAGCTATCCTATCCTGACGTGACCTGGTGGATTGTGCAAAATAAATTGTTCAAATATATTGCTCTTCTTTGGCATGTTTAAGGGGAAAAAAGGGAAGTGCTATGGTGACCTGCAACCCTATTTGTATGTGATGCATTTCAAAACATGGTAAGTTGTGACACTTTGAACTTCAGTTGTTTTATGGCTGAGCGTATTGTGAAACCAGCAACATTTGAGTAATTTATGGTACAATGCCTTGGACTTAGGAAAAAAAAAATCTTTTCACTGTTCAGATGTCTGGGCTGGAATCCTAGGGCTGGAAGGGGCCTTAGAGGTCTTTTAGTCCTGCCTAGTCCATCTCAGACAAATGGTTGTCCAATCTCTTCTTAAAACCTTCCAGTGCTGGAGCACCCACAACTGCTGGAGGGCAGCTCTTCCATTGTTTAATTGTGCCCACTAATAGCGAATTTCTCCTTAGTTCCAGACTGGATCTCCTTCTGAAGTAACTTCCATCGATTGCTACTTGTCCTACTTTCGGCTGCTTTGGAGAGTAAATAGAATAGAATAGAATCACAGAGTTGGAAGGGACCTCGGAGGTCTTCTAGTCCAACCCCCTGCCTAGGCAGGAAGAAACCCTATACCACTTCAGACAAATGGTTCTCCAATCTCTTCTTAAAAACTTCCAGTGTTGGAGCATTCACAACTTCTGGAGCCAAGTTGTCCATTGGTTAATTGTTCTAACTGTCATGAAATTTTCCCTTAGTTCTAAGTTGCTTCTCTCCTTAAAATAAAATCCTTCTTTTCTCTGTGTCTATGAAAGTGAGATTTCAAAAAAATGGCTTGTTCTGGCATCCTGAGCAGAGGTCCCTAAACGGATCATACCTCTGAGTTGGTGGGGGTGCAGCCAACATAATGCTACTTTGAAAAGTGGCCTCCAGATAAAGAGAAGAACATAAATGGAAGGGACCTTGGAGATCTTCTAGTCCATCCCCTGCCCAGACAGGAAACCCTACACCACTTCAGACAAATGGCTGTCCGGTCTCTTAAAAGTGTTGGAGCACCCGCAACCTGCGGAGACAGGTTTTCAAAAATCACAGGAAGTATTAGTGCCATTTTATAAATCCTGGAACGCTGCATCCAGTTTTGGTCACCCCATCACAAAAAAGATGTTGAGACTCTGGAAAGAGTGCAGAGAAGAGCAACTAAGAGCCCGGAGACTAAAACATACGAAGAACAGATGCAGGAATTGGGTATGTCCAGTCTAGTGAAAGGAGGGAGTAGGTGGGACATGATAGCAGTCTTCCAGTATTTGAAGGGCTGCCTGAAAGAAGATTTGGGGGTCCACCTATTCTCCAAAGCCCCTGAAGGCAGGACAAGAAAAAAATGGATGGAAACTCACCAAGGAGAGAAGCAACCTGGAATTGAGGAGGAATTTCCTAACAGGGAGGACAATTCACCAGTGGAACAGCTGGACTCTAGAAGTTGTGGGTGCTTCATCACTGGAGGTTTTTAAGAACAGCCTGGACTACCGTCTGTTAGAAATGGTGTAGGGTCTCCTGTTTGTGGGGGGTGGACTAGATGACTTACAAGGTTCCTTCCAACTCTGTTAATCTAACCTAATGTGGCAACCCCCCAAACATTAGAAGATCATATCCTATCACCCTTCTTTTCACATCCCATCGTCCTTCTTGCATTGCCCAGTTCCTGCAAACGTTCTTCCTTATGCTTTAGCCTCCAGTCCCTTAACCCTCTTTGTTGCTCTTCTTCTCTGCACTATTTCCAGAGTCTCAACATCTTTTTTTTAGTAACTTTTGAACTTTGTGGTTAAGGGGAGGTTGATGGGTTGCTGAAAAGAGGGGGGTGGGAACGGCCAGAGGCATCTGAGGAATTGATGGGGGGGCAGGAGGAGAGGAAGGGTGGATGGGAAGTTTGATTGGTGCTGGTGGGAGTGCAATGTAGTTTATCTTTAATGTCCTTATCTCAGCCCTTTAAGGTCTCATGCTCAGTTTCGGCTGCTGCATGTCTTCATTTTATTATTCCTAACGGGAAGCAGTGATGATGGGTATGTGGAGCTAAGCACAGGCATCTGTCTTTATGTATATATGTATGACTTCCAACCTGAGCGAAAAAGTGAGTAGGACTTTATGAAAATATGCTGCAAACGATTCCCTCTTCGCTTATATGTATTCTGCCTTTTAAAGAATTCATGAGCAGCATCCAAGTTCAGTTAATCCTAACAAACCATGGATGGAGTTTCAATCACACGGACCTGGCTGCTCTCTTGGCTTTTGGAGACACGCACACACACACACACACACACACACAGAGAGAGAGAGAGAACCCTGAGCCAGAATGTCACTCACTCTTCATTGGGAAGAGTGACATAGAAGGAAGATTATTTTGCAAAACATGACAGGTTGAATTATTATTGCGTTGAAATTTATGGTTCTCCGTGCAGGTAATCCTTGATCACAGTGGAGTCCAGATTTTTCGTTGCTAAGCAAGACAATTGAGTTTTGCCCCATTTTTGGCCATGGTTGTTAAGTGAATCGCTGCAGTTGTTAAGTGAATTCGGCTTCCCCATTGACTCAGAAGGTCGCAAAAGAGGATCACGTGACTCCCCCAGGATGCTGCAACCGTCATAAAGATGAGTCAGTTGCCAAGGGTCTGGATTTTGATGACGTGACCATGTCGGATGCTGCAATGGTCGTAAATGTGGAAAATAGTCACAAATGGCGAGATGGTTGCTCAGTTAGTTTTGCCCCATTTTATGACCTTTACTTGCTGCAATTGTTGATTGAGTCACTGCAGTCGTTAAGTCAGTAACACGGTTGTTATAAGTGAATCTGCTTCTCAGATTGTAAAAGGAGATCATAGGACCCCACGACACTGTAACCGTCACAAATGTGAGTCAGTTGGCCAAGCCTCTGACCATGGAGGGGCTGCAACAGTGTGAAGTGTGGAAAACAGTCATGTCGCTTTTATCAGTAGTCGGGGTAGCTGGTGAAATATTTTCAGTGTTGGAAGGGACCTTGGAGGTCTTCTAGTCCAACCCCTTGCACAAGGGTTCCATTCTGGACAAATGGCCATACAATCTCTTCTTGAAAACGTCCAGAGATGAAGCATCCACCACTTCTGGAGGCAAGGAGTTCCATTGATTAATCTGTATGTACATCCATCCATCCATCCATCCATTTTGTATCTTGTCTGTCTATCATATGCATCTTATCTCTCTCATTCTGTGTTTCCTCAAAAAATCTTATATTATTTTTTGCTCCAAAAGAGGCATTTAGGGCTTATTTTCCAGTTACATCCTATTCGGGGAAATACAGCTTTAAATGCATCCGTCTGGCTGACGATCTTAACTGGGGATTATTTTTAGGGTAGGGCAGGGGTGTCCAACCTTGGCAACTTTAAGACTTGTGGACTTCAACTCCCAGAGTTCCTCAGCCAGCTTTGCAAAGCTGGCTGAGGAATTCTGGGAGTTGAAGTCCACAAGTCTTAAAGTTGCCAAGGTTGGACACCCCTGGGGTAGGGCTTATATTATGAGCATCCTGAAAAAATCACGCTAGGGTTTATTTTCCGGTTAGGTCTTATTTTCGGGGAAACACTGTAGAATCCTAGGGCTGGAAGGGATCTCGGAGGTCTTCTAGTCCAACCTCCTGACCCGCTCAGGAGCCTGTACCATCCTGGACAAACGGTCGTCCAGTCCCTTCCCGTGCTGAAGCGCCCACAACTTCTGGACGGAAGCCATTCCACTGGTTAATTGTTCTCACTGTTAGCAAATTTCTCCTTAGTTCTAGCTTGGATCTCTCCTTGCCAAGTTTCCATCCGTTGCTTCCGATACTTCGGAGAATAGATTGAACAGATTAAAAAGTAGGAGGTTTTCTTTTTTTTTTTCCAGACTATGGGAGAATTCCGGAGGCCCAGCCTTGATCCAAGTGAAGCTGGGACCGTTTTGCGTCGGGCAGAAATAATTTCCATTCCACTTTGCACTCGGCGCGCACACGCATGCACGCACACTCCGCTCTTGATGCTATTATTCCTTTCCATGTCTGCACATACTCAGCCTCCATTTGCGATTATTTTCCTGATGGGCTCACCAGCTGATTGCCGAGCCATAAAGGTGCCGTTTATAAAAGCAGCAGGGAAAAGAAAAAGAAAAAAAACAACAACCGGGCCTCTCAAGGGCAGCTGAGAAGCCAGGAAGAAAAGATGATGGCTTGGCAGATCTCTGGGTAGGTTCTCCATTCCTGCAGTGCCACCTGCCGGCAGGGCCCGTGGTGCGCCTGGAGAAAGGAGGGGGAGGAAGAGAGGGAGGGGAGAGAGAGAAGGGGGGGGAAGAGGGGAATTGGGGGAGGGGGAGGAAGAGGAGAGGAGGAGGGGAAAGAGGAGGAAAAGGAGGAGGGTGATGGGGAGGGGGAAGCAAGCAAGAGGAGAGGAACGAGGAAGAGGGGGAGAGGAGGAGGGGAAGTAAGAGGAGGAGGGCCATGGGGGTGGGAAAGAGCTAGAGGGGAATAAAGAGGAGGAGGAGGAGGAGGAAGAGGGGAAAGAGGAAGAAGAGGAATTGGGAGGAGAGGAGGAGGGGAAAGAGGAGGAGGGAGGAAGAGGATGATAGGGAGGGGAAAGTGAGGAAAGGAGGGGAATGAGGAAGAGGAGGAGGAGGAGGAGGAGGGAAAAGAGGAGGAAGAGGAGGACGGTGGGGAAGGGAAAGTGAGGAAGAAGAGGGGAAAGAGGAAGAGGAGGAGGAGGAGGAGGAGGGGAAAGAGGAGGAAGAGGAGGGAGATGGGGAAGGGAAAGTGAGGAAGAAGAGGGGAATGAGGAAGAGGAGGAGGAGGAGGGGAAAGGAGGAAGAGGAGAGCGATGGGGAGGGGAAGTGAGGAAGAAGAGGGGAAAGAGGAAGAGGAGGAGAGGGAGGAGAGAGGGGAGGGAGGAAGCTCTCCGCTTTCTTAGAACCAAGTTGCTGCACCTTCTCCAAAATAAAGCAGACAGAAAGAAAGCAAGATTAAAAGATTAAAATGGGGTTTGCACTTTTCCTGTTTTTCTGTGCAACTCTTGAGTTAGATAAAAACATGTTTAAGATGAATATTCCTATCACCACAATACAAAAAGGATGTTGAGACTTCGGGAGGAGTGCAGAGATGAGCCATGAGGATGATTAGGGGGCTGGAGGCTAAATATATATGAAGAATAGTGAAAGAATCGGATACCTTTAATTTAATGAAGAGAAGAACAAGGGGGGACAGGATACATTGCTCCAATATTGGAGGGGCTGCCCCAAAGAAAAGGGGGGTCAACCTCTTCTCCAAAGGACCAGAAGGCAGGAGAAGAAGCAACGGGTGGAAACTAATCAAGGACAGAAGCAACCTGGAACTAAGGAGGAATTTCCTGACAGTGAAGACAATTAACCAGCAGAACAACTTGCCTCTAGAAGTTGTAAATGCTCCAACACGGGAGGTTTTTAAGATGAGACTGGACAGCCGCTTGTCAAAAATGGTACAGGGTCTCCTTACTTGAGCAGGGGGGTGGACTAGAAGACCTCCAAAGTCCCTTCCAACTCTGTTGTTCTATTGCTTTGTTAAGACCCTCCCCATGAAAAGGCAAATTCAACTGGAGGGAAGAGATTTAAAAAGCTCTTAATAAATGAGGTTTCGGGTAAGGTTCCTTGGCTAACAGTGTCGCCTTCAGAAGATGTGACAAAAGGACTTGCCAGGAATGGATGGATTGGGCGGGTTTAAATGGCCTCAAGGAACCCCTGCAGTTGCTGGAAATCCTGACCTAGCAGAAGTCCAACCTGGAATCCTTTAAATGTTCATGTGGGATAAGTTTAATGCTGGAAATATTTTCTTGCTTGGAATACAGATAGTCCTTGCTTAATGACTGGTTGCTTACTGACCATTTGAAGTTACAAGAGATGTTCTTAGATCTAATTATAATTCCGTCTGGAGTTCCTTCAGCTGTACACGATGTGGGAGTGGGGGAGAGAGAGAGAGAGAAAGAAAGAGACAGACAGAAAGAGAGACAGAGAGAGAGAAAGAGAGGGAGAGAGAAAGAGAGCCACAGAGAGAGACAGACACAGAGAGACAGACAGAGAGAAGAGACAGACACACACTCACAGAGAGAGAGAGAGAGAGAGAGAGAGAGAGAAACATATACACATGAGCCACATGACCAACTTTTGACCTGCTCAAACTTATGGCCATTTGCAACACCCTGTAGTCACTACATTTTTCAGTATTTTTGGCTGGTTTCTAGCCAAAAATGCCCATTGAGGAAAATGGGCTCCATTTCACAACCACTACGTTCATTTAACAACTGTGCAATTCATTTAACGACTGCCACAAAAAAGGTTGTAAAGTCAGACGCAGTCCCACCACGAGCGTGGCTTAACAAACCACCATGACTTACGATGATAATTCCGGATGGTCATATGACGGTCATAAGTAGACAACGTGCTTTACGTTAAGGATGTGCAAATGCTGCCTGTAGAAACCCCTCCCTGGAAGGAGCCGCCGGCTGTGTTTCTGCACCCCGACCGAAACATCTGCCTTCCAGATGTTTTGTCCCCCCGTACAGAACGAAACACAGCTGTTCCAAAGGCAGGAGTGCTTTGACGGCAGAGGGGGAAAAGACACAACTGAGAGATTGCAATAAATCTAACAAGCAAATAAATCATACATTTCCTAGATGGTCCTCGACTTACGACTGCAACTCAGCCCAGCATTTTTGTTGTTCAGCGAGAGAAATTTGTTCAGTGAGTCTCCCCCTAATCGTCAACCTTTCTTGCCACCGTCGTTCAGTGAATCACTGCAGTGGTTAAGTCAGCAACACAGTTGTTAAGTGAATCCAGCATTCTCCGTTTGACTTTGCTTGTCAGAAGGTCGCAAAGGGGAAATCGCGTGACACCCCCCCGGACTCTGTGGCCGTCATAAATACGAGACAACTGCCAAGCATCCAAATTTAGATCGTGTGACCCTGGAGGTGCTGCCGTGGTCATCAGTGTGAAAAATGGTCATCGGTCCCTTTTTTCAGGGCCATGGTAACTTTGAATGGTCACTAAATGAACTATCGTAAATCGAAGACTCCCTGTAGTTGTGGCAGCCGAGGGTGAGTCGAGCAAAAGAGAGGAACAGCTGCTGAGAAGATCATTGAGGGTGGGGAGAGGGGGGCAAGACACTAAATACTGCCCCCACCCCCAAAATAATTTTTTTCTGCAATCCCCGCAGGGGTGGGATGCAAATATTTTTACTACTGGCTCTGTGGGTGTGGCCAGGTGGGCGTGGCTTCTTCTTTTGCAGCACCCCCCCTCTTTGCTCCGTGGTTTGGCCTCCTGGGCCAGGCAGTGAGACAGCGAGGGAGATCCCGGCACAGCTGATCGTCGAAACAGCTGATCATTGGGAGGAAAAAAAGAAAGAAAAGAAATACCGGTTTGGTCCAACCGGTAGCTGTTTTTTTACTACCAGTTCGGCCGAACAGTAACATTTTTTTACTACCGGGTCGCTCAAACCAGTACAAACCGGTAGAATCCCACCACTGTGGGATTTTATCCTGGCTGCAACATGTCAGGTGCAAAATTTCCGGTGACCTCACATGAAGTTCCAGTTAAGCTGATTCATTCCTTGTGCCCATTTAGGGATTTTTTTGACCTACGGCACAAATGGGAGCAGAATTCCCGTTGCTAAAGAAGGCAGTTGATAAATGAGTCATACCTGGTTTTATGGCCTTTTTTGTCATGATTGAGAAGCGAATCTCTAGTTGTTAAGAGAAGAGCAATAAAGACGATTAGGGGACTGGAGGCTGAAAGATATGAAGAACGGTTGCTGGAATTGGGAAATGTCTAGTTTAAGGAGGAGAAAGACTGGGGGGGACATGATAGCAGTCTTCCAATATTTGAGGGGTGCCCCAAAGAAAAGAGGGGGGTCAACCTATTCTCCAACACGGCAGGACAAGAAGCAATGGATAGAAACTCTTCAAGGAGTGAAGGAACTTAGAACTAAGGAGGGAATTCTTGATAGTGAGAACAACTAAACTTGCCTCCAGAAGTTGTAGGGACGTGGTGGCTCAGTGGCCAAGACGCTGAGCTTGTCGATCAGAAAGGTTGGCAATCTGGCAGGTCGAATCCCTAGCGCCGCGTCACAGAGTGAGCTCCTGTTGCTTGTCCCAGCAGCTTCTGCCAACCTAGCAGTTCGAAAGCCTGTAAAAATGCAAGTAGAAAAATAGGGACCACTTTGATGGGAAGGGAACAGAGTTCCGTGAGCTTTCGACGTTTAGTCATGCTGGTCACATGACCGCGGAGACGTCTTCGGACAGCACTGGCTCTTCTTCGGCTTTGTAATGGAGATGAGCAGCGCCCCCTAGAGCTGGGAATGACTAGCACAGTTGCGCGAGGGGAACTTTTTCCTTTCCCTTTACCAGAAGTTGTGGGTGCTCCATCGCTCCACCTGCTCCAACACTAGAAGCTTTCAAGAAGAGATTGGGCAGCTGTTTTTCTGAAAGGGTATCGGGTCTCCTGCTTGAGCAGTTGGACTAGAAGACCTCCGAGGTCCCTTCCAACCCTGTTATTTGCCTTCAAAAAACATAGCAATGGACCAGTTCCATCCATAAAGATTCCTCTGTTTGCCATGGCCAGATTGCGGCATTTGAGGCACATACTCCTCTGTGTACTGAAAGGGATTGTGTGACGTTTGCAGGCCAAACAACGTTTTCCTAATGTTGACATTCTCCTGAGGTCTAGGAATGCAACTCGCATCAACTCCAACCAGCGGAAGCAACGACCTTCTCTGCCCTACCTGAGGACCTGCAAAGGAAGCAGGAGAAGAAGCAACGGATGGAAACCCATCAAGGAGAGATTCAACCTGGAATTAAGGAGGAATTTCCTGACAGTAAGGACAATTAATCAGTGGAACAGCTGGACTCCAGAAGTTGTGGATGCTCTATCGCTGGGGGGCGGGGGGTTATAAGAAGAGACTGGGCAGCATTTGTCTGAAATGGGATAGGGACTCCTGATTGAGCAGGGGGCTGGAGTAGATGACCTCCATGGTCCCTTCCAGCTCTATCCTGATTGACTGATTGATTGAACTGTTAATTATCAGCTGATGGGGTCTCATGGGTTCCTTCTGTGTGACTGGGTTTATGCTGAACCTCAAGTCACACCAGGCACCATCTAGGACAGAGGTCTGCAAACTTGGCAACTTTAAGACTTGTGGACTTCAACTCCCAGAATTCTCCAGCCAGCTTTGAAGCTCACAAGTCTTAAAGTGGCCAAGTTTGGTGACCCTCAAAACTAGGAGTTGCATTTGCAACATGCAAGCTTTGTTAGGGTTTGTCTCAGTTATATCTTTCTCATGTTGGTTACTTTTTCTGTGCAAAAAAACAGCTAATGGACTAATTCAGTAAGGTCCTCCTCAATTTACCATGGTTCGTTTACTGACTGTTCGATTTTACAATGCCCCTGAAAAAAAGTAACTCAGGACTGTTTTTTACACCTATGACAATTGCAGCATCCCCCTGGTCACGTGATCAAAATTCAGAGGCTTGGCAACTGGCATGTACTTACGACAGTTGTACCGTGATCCCCTTTTGTGACCTGACAAGAAAGGGCAATGGGGGCGAAACCAGATTCACTGAAAATCTTAATTTAACTTAGCTGCAGTGATTCGCTTCACAAGAAAGATCATAAAATGGGACTAAACTCACTTAACGAATAGCTTGTTGGGCGTGGCAGGGAAAAGATACTGCAAAATCCCCCTTCCCTCCCCAGCCCACTAACCTGCTTTCCAGGTCTGTTCTCCTGTGCAGGGCAACCAAAGGAGACCCAGCCGATCAGCTGGGACTCAATGGGAGGCAGAGAAGAGGCGGGATTGGCGGGGCCAGTCAGAGGCGGGATTGGCCGGTTCTCTGAACTACTCAAAATTTTCGCTACGGGTTCTCCAGAACCGGTCAGAACCGGCTGAATAATATCTCTGTGTCAGGGCTGCGACATGCAACCCCATTCAAATCATAAGTCTCCAGCTGCATCTCTCAGAGTAAAAAAAAAATTGATTTATTATGTCGGCATTTCCTGGTTGGTGCCGACTCTAAGACACACCATTCATTTCCCCCTTGACCCTGGCCTTCCCCCCACCCCCTGGATGTATCTTCTCCAATGGGAAACCTCCATAGCCAAGAGTCATCAATCAGGCTCTCCAGTAATAATCTTGCGTGCCAACAGTTTCGGCTGCCAAGGCGATTATCTGAGGCATTTAAGGAATGTACTGCTTCCCCTCCCCCTCCCTTTCTGCTGGCGACTAAAAAGACCAAAGGAGTATTTTTTAGTTGACACTCTGGCTAGAAAGGAGGAAATCATTGGATTTTCTGCTTTTTAGCTAATCTAAATCACGCGGTACAGCTGATCCCCCCCCCACCTCGCTGTTGTACTTACCTTGCCAGGAGGCTTCCCTGAGGCCCAGTAGGCGAAACATGGGTTGCTGGGAAAGGAAAAGAAGAAAAACCACCACCTAGCCATGCCCACCCAGTCACATGACCACCTGGCCACGCCCACCTAGCCACACCCACAGGACCAGTAGTAAAAATATTTCAATCCCACCACTGGTTGCAAGTCCCTTCGCGCTCTTCTCTGCTGGAAAAAATGTCAGAAAATGAAACACTGGATCCTAAAGGGATCTGTCAAAATTTCCAGAAGGGTAACAGAGAGAGAGAGAGAGAGAGAGAGAGAGAGAAAGAAAGAGACATACACACAGAGAGAGACAGAGAGAGAGAGAGGGAGGGAGAGAGAGAGAGAGAGAGAGAGAGAAATGTTTCAGGAGAAACATTTATTCTGGCATCAATTTTCCTGAACTAACATTCGCTTCGTTTGATGCGCAGAGTTTCATGCTGAATTTGAAAACAATGGATTGACAACTGTTAAGGGCAGAAGAAAATGAAGTCCAGAGAGTGATAATTGCCTTATGGATAGCAGCCATTCCCAAGGGGTTCTTAGATATCGCACTAAAGTCCTTGCATTAAATTCTAACTTCTTTTAAACTGGCTGTGTGTATTTGTTAGTTAAGCCCTATTGCCTCTCGTGGTTATTGCCCTGCAGAAAATAGCGCTTGCTCTGTATTTTCAGATTGTCTTTAGAGGATTGTTTTCTTTTTTATAAACTTCTGGCCAGCTTAAAAAAAAAAAAAAATCTAATTTGGAAGCAGAGATCTTGCACTCCCTGATTCATTACTTTTATTAATCATTTTATTAATAACGATTCCACGACGGTAGTTACACTGGATCACCAAAACACAGTCATTTCTGGAGAGCATCGCGGACATATTTGTACATCGGGTTCTGTGAATTTTTTTTTAAATAAAATAAACTGTATTAATATATTTAGGAGATTAACATCTCTCGTCTTTTGTTCCGGAGCTCAAGGCACCAGACACAACGTTCCCATTTTCCCACGACAACTTTCAGATACAGATTTTGATTTCGTCTATCGGGGTGAGATTGATTTACCTTCCTGGGTCACAGAGCAACAGAATGCGGCACAAAGCTCCCCACTGGCGACAGGAAGAGCATCCGGCCATTAAACGCTCTGCTAGCTCCATTCAGTGGCCCAGACTCCAACCCTCAAGGGATGATGATAAGAGTGACAGAATTACAGAATTGGAAGGGACCTTGGAGGTCTTCTAGCTGAACCCCCTACCCCAAGAGGAGGTGACTTTATATCATTCCGGACAAATGGCTGTGCAATTTCTTCTTAAAAAGCTCCAGTGACGGAGCATCCGCAGCTTTGAAGACAAGCCATTCGGTCACAGAACAGAGGCTGACCCCTCTTCTCTGAGGCAGTCCAGCAAGTGCTGGAAGACAGCTATCATGTCACCCCCTTGTCCTTCTCTTCCTTAGACTAGACATATCTAATTTCCACAATTGTATAGAAGGCAAGTGTTGTGGCCTGCCAGCGGCCAGTGGAGCTGGCAGCCGATTCAGACAGTGAGGAGGTTGGGGAGGAACATGGGCCAGTTCTGGAGTCTGGGGAAGGGCTCTGCGTGGAAGGCAGAGAGAGGGCCAGGCCGTCTGACAGTTGCCTTCAGAGTTGGAGATCAGTGGGGCAGAAGAACAGCTGGAGCCTGTTCCTGGTGTGCTCATGCACAGAGCTGCCAGGAGAAGGGAACAGCTAAGCAACAAGGATCAACTCGGGAATAAGGGCTCAGGTAGACAGTGAATAGCCCCTCCCAGAGGGAATAAAGAGGAGCGAAAGGGGAGTGGGGTTTGCAGGAGAAAATTAGATCAATTCATTAGAGTGAAGATCTGTTCCTGTCTTCTTGCCAAGTATTTGCTGCTACAGTGTGGCATTTGGAAGCTATCGGCCTGGCAGCTCTCCAAGCCTGATCAAGGTCTGTCGTTGTGAAATCTCTTGAAGGACTGTTGGCCGGGACTTTGCTGGAGTGGAATTCACTTTGACCTAAATAAAAGGGGTTTTATCGGGACGAGGAGTCGGCTTCATGATCTTGGGAAGGTCTGGGTCAGAACAGCAAGTTCTAATCCATGGAACTAACTTCCATGTCAAAAGAAAGAGAAAATTGGGGCCCTGGGAGAATCCATTTTCCATCATAGCTTTGTTAGAAGAACCAGGAAACCAGAACAAGGCCAGGAGCACCCATTCCCCTTTTTTTTCCTCCATCCCTTTCCCTCCTTCTTGTTACATCTTTTAATTTGGTAAATTCAGGTTAAAGACCTGCCTGGATCTGATTATCCCATGAAGACTTTCAAACTCCTGGCATGCGATATTGCTGTTTTAAATAAGCGAAGAAAGCCATGTTCAGATTTTGCAAAGACCATAGTTGGATTAAGGCAGAATCTGGACCCATTAAAACAAGAGGTCTCCAAACTTGGCAACTTTAAGACTTGTGGACTGCAATTCCCAGATTTCTCCAGACAGCATAGTCCACAAGTTTTAAAGTTGCCAAGTTTGGGGACTCCTGCATTAAAATGTCATCCTTGCAGATGTTTCCTAGTATGATTTGAATGCTTATTGTACCCTATCACTATCATTAAGTGTTGTACCTGATGATTCTTGACTCTTGACTAATGTATGTATTTTCTTTTTATATACACTGAGAGTATTTGCACTGAAGACAAATTCCTTGTGTTTCCAATCACACTTGGCCAATAAAGAATTCTATTCTATTCTATTCCATTCCATTCCATTCTATATTCCAATATTCTCTTCTCTTCTCTTCTCTTCTCTTCTCTTCTCTTCTCTTCTCTTCTCTTCTCCTCTCCTCTCCTCTCCTCTCCTCTCCTCTCCTCTCCTCTTCTTCTACATTCCAATATTCTATTCTATTCTATTCTATTCTATTCTATTCTATTCTATTCTATTCTATTCTATTCTATTCTATTCTATTCCATTCCATTCCATCCCATCCCTTTCCATTCCATTCCATTCCATTCTATTCTATGGTTGGCTGGGATTGTTTAGTGCTGGTTTCCAGTTCCCCGCCCCCCTCCTGTAGGTGAAATCCTACCTGGTTACTCACAGAGTGGATGGTTACTCACTTGGCCTAGATGCCCCTGACCAAGTCCTACAAGATATTAAGAGGAATAAATTTTATCAGTGGTTGGAATTGAGAGGAATTAGTTGGAACAGAAAATAACGAGGATCTAAACTGAAATGGAGAATAGTGGATAAAATGGCTGTCTAAAAATTAGCAATGTATGAGGTGTTATGCTGTAAATATAAATGAACATACTGCATAGAATAATAATATAAAATTCACAATGCATCATGAGTATAATATTATTTGTTTTATACCTTAAGTGTGTATGGCAGAGAAAATGCCAGGACAGTCACACCGTGTCCAATATTTTAATATATAATCATATATAGTATATAATATAAAATTTATTTTTTTAAAAAAAGATACTAAGAGGGATCTTAAACAGCTTAACAGAGTTGGGAGGGACCTTGGAGGTCATCTAGTCCAACCCCCCCTCCGCCCAAGCAGGAGACCTTACCTACACCATTTCCTGACAAACGGCAGTCCAGTCTCTTCTTCAAAGCTGCCAAGTGATGAAGCTCCCACAACTTATGAAAGCATTAAGGACAAAAGGGCCCCCAAATCAGTTTTAATGTCTTGTTTTATAAATAAAGGAGTAAAATGATGCTTTGAGGGCTGCCATGGAGAGGAAGGGCTGAGCCTGTTCTCCAAAGGACCAGAAGGCAGGAGAAGAAGCAACCTGGAACTAAGGAGGAATTTCCTCAGGGTGAGCACAATTAACCAGTGGAACAGCTGGACTCCAGAAGTTGCGGGTGCTCCATCGCTGGAGGTTCTCAGTAAGAGACTGGACAGCCAGTTGTCTGGAATGGCATAAGATCCCTCTCCAGTGGGAGGTTGGACTAGAAGACCTCTAAGGTCCCTTCCAACTCTGTTATTTGTTCTTCTGATCATTAAAGAGAGGTTCAGTTTAAAACTAAGGAAACATTTCCTCACAGTTAGAATAATTATCCAGTGGAACGACTTGTCTCTTGAACTTGTGGGTGCTCCATCACTGGAGGCTTTTAAGAAGAGCCTGGACAGCCATTTGTCTGAAACAGAATAGGGTTCCATCCTGCGTAAGCAGGGGGTTGGACTAGAAGACCTCTAAGGTCCCTTCCAACTCTTGTATTTGTGATTGTGATAGTTAAAGAGAGATCAAACCTTTAATTAAGGAGAAATTTCCTCACAGTGAGAACAGTTGTCCATTGGAATAGCTTCCCTCCAGAAGTTGTGGGGCTCCATCATGGGAGGTTTTTAAAAAGAAATGAGATGGTCATTTATCCAAAATGGTACCCAGTCTGCTGCTTGAGCAGAGGTTGGACTAGGAAACCTCCAAGATCTTTTCCAACTCTATTATTTTGTATTGTAACAGAATAATAGATTTGGAAGGGACCTTGGAGGTCTTCTAGTCCAACCCCCTGTTAGGCAGGAAACCCTACTACGCCATTTCAGACAAATGGTTCTCCAATCTCTTCTTTAAAACTTCCAGTGATGGAGTACCCATCACCTAGAGGGAAGTCATCCTCCTCTTCCTCCTTCTCTGCCTTCCTCCTCTTCCTCCTCCTTCCTCCTTTTCCTCCTCCTCTTCTTCCTCTCCTCTCCCTTCCTCCTCCTCCTTCCTCCTCCTCCTCCTCCTTCCTCCTCTACCTCCTTCCTCTTCCTCCCTCCTTCCTCCTCCTCCTCCTCCTCCTCCTTCTTCTTCCTCCTCCTCCTCCTCCTCCTCCTCCTCCCCTCCTGCTCCTCCTCCTTCCTCCTCAACCCCCTGCAACCCCCCCCTCTCCTCCCTCCTTGAGCTACTGATGACGTTAGCTAATTTGCTAATTTCTAATGAAACATCCGCCAGGAACCCACCAAGCTCAGAGACCACCCTGGACCCCACAGTCCAACCCTGAGCTGCAAAGATTCTCTTCAACGTCTTTTTTTTTTAACACTCCCCAACCGAAACATCTCTCCAGAGAGTCTCTTGCTGAACCTTTTCTCTCCACCTCGCCATGCTCTGCCAACTTCTCCTGATGCCCTTTTGCCAACTTAATACACAGAATTAATAACACACACAGCCAAACAACCGATACAAACTCAAGGCGAACTGCTCCAAACTCGATTGCAGCAAATACGACCTCAGCCACAGAGGGGTCAACGCCTGGAACTCCCTGCCCGACTCCGTGGTTCCAGCCTCAACAACCCCTCGCAGCTTCAACCTCAAAATGTCTACCGTGGACCTCGCCCTATTCCTAAGGGGTCCTGAAAGGGGGCATATGCATAAGTGCACCAGCGTGCCTACCATCCCCACCTATCTGTATTTCCTTCCTTTGTTCATGTTTATGTTTGTTGGGAGTTAAAACCCACCCCTCTCTTAGGAAAATGAAATATTTTGAGATATACTCAAAAGGCAGAATATTTCCCCTAAATATTCTGAATAAGTAGAAACTCAAAGAGGCAGATACTCAGCCCCCCCCCATTTGCTAATGGGGCCATTACTCTAATCTAGGCCAGTCTATTTTACATTAGTTTAGAATTCTTTATTGGCCAAGTGTGATTGGACACACAAGGAATTTGTCTTGGTGAAAATGCTTTCAGGGTACACAAAAGAAAAGATACATTCGTCAAGAATCATAAGATACAACACTTAATGATAGTCATAGGGTACAATAAGCAATCAAATCAGACTAGGAAACAGTCCATATAAATAGTAATATACAAGCCACAAAGTTACCGTCGTACAGTCACAAGTGGGAGGGGATGGGTGGTAAGGAGTGATGAGAAGATTAATAGTAATAGTGGTGCAGACTTTGTAATAGTTGAACTGAACAGTGTTGATGGAATTATTTGTTTAGCAGAGTGATGGCATTCGGGAACAAAATGTCATTGTGTCCAGTTGTTCTGGTGTGCAGGGCTCTATACCGTCGTTTTGAGGGTGGAAGTTGAAACAGTTTATGTCCAGGATGTGAGGGGTTTGTAAATACTTTCACAGCCCTCTTTTTGACTCATGCAAGATACAAGTCCTCCATGGAAGGCAGGTTGGTAGCCATTGTTTTTTCTGCAGTCCTAATTCCTCTCTGGAGTCTGTGTCTGTCCTGTTGGGTTTCAGAACCAAACCAGACAGTGATAGAGATGCAGATGACAGGCTCATCTGTCATTCCTCTGTAGAACTGGATCAGCAGCTCCTTGGGCAGTTTGAGCTTTCGGAGTTGGCACAGAAAGAACATTCTTTGTTGTGCTTTTTTGATGACGTTTTTGATGTTAGGTGTCCATTTTAGGTCATGTGATACAATAGAACCTAGAAATTGGAAGGTCTCTATTGTTGATACTGTGTTGTCTAGTATTGTAAGAGGTCGTAGCGTGGGAGGGTTTCTTCTAAAGTCTACCACATAACAAAGACCTACTCCAGGTAGAGCTATGATAGGAATTGCCCAAAGCCCTTTCATTACATCATCACCCAGCAAGGCCCAACCAAGCCTGGGACTCAGGACAGCCTACTGCAGTTGCCCCTGCAGGGTCCTATGGGAGTCTGTCAACCAATCAGAATACAAGCTCCAATTCAAATCCCAACAGAGGCTATAAAACCCAGGGACCCTCTGCATCTCCTTCCTTCTTTCTTCCCCCAAGGCATGCGGTCCTGTCCACCATTAAACCATCTTCCAAACAGCCTCCATATTTCCAGTGTCTTTCTTCCCCCCTTGGAACTGAACCCAGATGGATGTTTCTTCCAACATGTTCATACTTATACTTGTTATCCTGTACATGTTTGACAAACCAGTATAATCCAAGAAAGATAAATAAAAAGGAAACTGGCGAAGGTGGTGCTTTCTAGGCACACCACCTAACCAGGCTTCCCTTCCCTGCGGCTTTCAGGCTGGCTCGTGCCCCGCTTGCCTCAACTTCCCTGGCTGTCATTCCAGGCCTGCTGGAAGGAAGCCACAGCAGTGGCAGTGAGCCTGCGGGCCATTGTTTCAATTAATTGCACATGGAGCTAAACTAATGCAAAAAATGGGAGGCTTAGCATCAGTTTCTCAGAACAAGGCCTGCCAGTTATAGATCCATGTCATTAGTTACAGAGAAAATGCACTGTTTAAAAAAGAAGAAGAAGGAAAAAAAGGGGGGAGGGGGGAACCAGAAAAAGAGAATGAAAAACAACTCCTGTTGCATAACTAACTTGTAGTTCACATGTGAGTTAGCACACAGCTGGGTGAGGCATCCTTAAGGCCAACCGGTCCCAGATCAAGCCTGCCTGGATCTCGTTCTCTTGAGTCAAATTGTTTTCTAAAGACGATTTGAATGCTGTCTGTGGAATGAAAACCATTTCAGGTCATTGTTACAGCCTCTGCAGGCTTGTTTTCATTGGAGCAAGCCAGCTTTTGGTGACCTTCCAGTGGTCAATTCTCATCGTTCCCCAGCCAGCAGGGGGATTCTGACTAGAGATTCAGAAAGTTAGGGGCCATGAATAACCTACAGTTGGGTTAATAGTTTCTACTCTGAGAAGGCAGGAAGAGAAGGTGGCTATCTGGTGCATAGGGTGGACGTGCAACTGTGGGGTCTTTGGTGCTCTCTGAGCTTGGCTCTTTTCTTGCAGACGTTTCATGACCCAACAAGGTAACTTCATCCGTGCAAGAATGGAGTGGAATTGAGGAGGAGGAAGAGGAGGAGGGGGAGGAAGAGGAAAACTGTAGGGTCCTTGGTGCTCTCTGGTTTGGTTGTTTGTTTGCGGATGTTTCATGACCCAACTAGATAACATCATCAGGGCTAGAAGGGAGTGGGGTTTGTGGAGAGGAGGCGGAGGAGGAGGAAGGGAAGTAGGGAGGGGAGAAAGAGGAGGACTATGAGGTCTTTGGTGATCTCCAAGCTTGGGTGTTTTCTTGCAGACATTTCATGACCCAACTAGGTAATTTCATCCGTGCAAGAAGGGAGTGGAATTTGCGAGAAGGTGGGAGGGAGGAGGAGGAGGATGACTGTGGGGTCCTTGATGCTCTCTGAGCTTGGGGCTCTTCTTGCGGACATTTTATGACCCAACCAGGTAACATCATCAGTGCTGAAAGGGTTTGCAGAGGGCAGGAGAAGGAAGAGGGGGGAGGGGGAGGAAGAGGAGGAGGAAGCAGAGGAGGAAGAGGAGGAAAGCTGTAGGGTTCTTGGTACTCTCTTGAGTTGGGTTGTTTTCTTGCAGATGTTTCATGACCCAACTAGGTAACACCATCAGCGCTAGAAGGGAGTAGGGTTTGCTCTCTGTTTATATACAGCACTTGCCCTGTCAGTGTGGATGTGAGTGTTGTTTTTTTCTTAGTGGTTTCTTGATTAAGCCATTGTTAAATGATTGTTTGTCTGATTCAGTAGTTTCTTGATTAGGGCATTGTTTACTTCTTAGTTGTTTATTTATTTATTTTATTTGTCAAGCAAGTATTAGATAACAGATATAAGTATAAGCATGGTTATGAATACATGAAATGGATATGAATAAAAAAGAAACAATAGGACAGGGACGGTAGGCACGTTTGTGCGCTTATGCACGCCCCCTGCAGACCTCTTAGGAAAGGGGTGAGGTCAATAGTAGACAGTCTGAGGTTAAAGTTTTTGGGGTTTGGGGAAGAAACCACAGAGTCAGGTAGAGGATTCCAGACATTGACCACTCTGTTGCTGAAGTCGTATTTCCTGCAATCAAGTTTGGTGCGATTAACCATGAGTTTGTATCTATTGTTTGCTCTTGTGTTGTTATGGTTGAAGCTGAAGTATTCATGGACAGGTAAGACATTGCAATATATAATTTTATATACTATACTTAGATCGGACCGAAGGCGGCGTAGTTCTAGGCTGTCTAGGTCTAGAATTTCGAGTTTGGTGGCATAAGGTCTTCTGCAACGAGTAGAGGAGTGGAGAACTCTTCCTGTGAAATATTTCTGGACTTTCTCGTGTGTATTAATATCCGATATATAATGCGGATTCCAGACTGATGAGCTGTATTCAAGTATTGGTTTAGCAAATGTTTTGTATGCTCTAGTTAGTTCATCTACTAGTATTGATCCATGTGTTAAATCTCTTTTTATCTGGGTGTTAATTGCTGGCAAGAATATATTGTGGTGTTTTAGGTTTTGTACAGTCTCGTTTGAATGGCACGTGTCCGTTGATGGCTGATCTGCCTGAATGCCAGGCGTCCAGGAATTCCCTGGGCTTTTTGGACTTGCAAGCATGGAAGCTTTGAGGAGTTTCTCCACCTGTCCTCTTCCTTCCAGGTTGGCCGGCCTGTATCTTGAGCTCTTTTCTCCACCTTTTGGGGATCCAACATCGGACCTCGCGCGATGTGTCAATGCATCCTTTGTGGTGCCATGGCTTCATCTTTCTTGGGATGCCTCCCTACCTGCACACCTGGATTCCTTCTCATGAGCCTGACTAATGTCCAAGTGGTCTTGCAGACCCCTGCCCCGAAAAGCTTTGTGGAGTCACCTCTGGTGCTCCACCTAAGACAGGAGAGTCAAAGTCGATTTCATTGAGGGCCGCATCAGGGTTGTGCTTGACTTCAGGGAGGTGGGCGTGGCCAGCTTGATGTCACTTGTGTCGGGGGCACCTGTGGTGACCCAAGAACTCTACCAGCGAAAACGGGCTCCTAAGCTCAGTTTTTTGGCTGGGATGGCCTCCCGCAACCCTCTGCCAGCAAAAACGGAGCTCAGGGTGGCTGCACGCGGCCCTTGCGAGCTCCGTGTTCGCTGGCAGAGTCCCCAGTCCGTAGCTTTTCCAGGGTGGTCCCATGGGCCAGATCTAAGCACCCCACAGGCTGGATCTGCCCTGCAGGTCTTGAGTTGGACACTCCAGCTCTAAAGAGATGTGAGAAACCTCCCTGTTGGAAGTCCGCCCATCTGGGCGACTGGATCTCAGCGCTTTCCTGACTCTTCCCTGATGTTGTAAATGAGATTTTGCCTGGCAATTAAAAACCGGGCCAACGTCTGAAGCTTCCAGAGCCGGGAGGAGGTCTAGGCGGAAGCATCTAATGGCTTTCGAAAGCCCTTCAGAAGTTGCACGCTTCATTTGCCTCGCTTGCTGTGATTATCCACGCACCACGAAACTTCTCTGCCTCTAATGTGAGCTTAGGGCCATTTTGTGCATTTTGGAGCCAGGCCCTCAGCGTGGACTCCGAAGCCCCACCTGGGACGAAGCTCCAGACGCCCCCCCCCACCTCTCTTGATGCTGGAAGGCCCTTGAAGGCCTGGCTCTTCGCCCGGGCCCTTTGCAATGGGGGGGGGGGGAAGACCCCCTTGAAAGGTGCAGCTTAGCTGTTTTGTTCCTGGCTGAGTTTTTTTGTTGTTGTTGTTGTCAACTTCACCCTTCTGGTTGTCTATTGTTGTGTGTGTGTGTGTGGTTCCCCCCCCCCTTTTGAACTGCTTTCTATCTATAACTGCAGAGAATTGTTGGGCAGCAGATACACTTCATAAATCATCATCTCCTCCAGCTGGAATGGCTCCCCAAGGACTAAGCGTACCTGACCCACCTCGGCCTTCAGGAAGGAAGTGTGGAGTGTTAACCCTTCGAGGGACTGCCAAACAGGCGCGAAGCTGCTGGAGGGACACCTGTTTCCTTAGCCAGCTGAAGGGTTCAAACAACCAGAAGGCAGGGGGTTGGACTACAAGATCTCCATGGTCCCTTCCGGTGGTGGGATTCAAATTTTTTTACTACCGGTTCTGTGGGCGTGGCTTGGTGGGCGTGGCTTGGTGGGCGTGCAGCTTGGTGGGTGTGGCAGGGAAGGTTACTGCAAAATCCCCATTCTCTCCCCCACCCCACTAACCTGCTTTCCAGCTCCATTCTCCTGTGCAGGGCAACCAAAGGAGACCCAGCTGATCAGCAGTGGGTGTGGCTTGTTGGGTGTGGTGTTCTGTGGGCGTGGCTTGGTGGGCGTGGCAGGGGAAGGATATACTGCAAAATCCCCTATTCCCTCCCCACCCCACTAACCTGCTTTCCAGCTCCGTTCTCCTGTGCAGGGCAACCAAAGAAGACCCAGCTGATCAGCAGTGGGTGTGGCTTGTTGGGTGTGGTGTTCTGTGGGCGTGGCTTGGTGGGCGTGGCAGGGGAAGGATATACTGCAAAATCCCTTATTCCCTCACCACCCACTGACCTGCTTTCCAGCTCCGTTCTCCTGTGCAGGGCAACCAAAGGAGACCCAGCCGATCAGCTGGGACTCAATGGGAGGCAGAGAAGAGATGGGATTGGCAGGGCCAGTCAGAGGCGGGATTGGCCCGTTCTCTGAACTACTCAAAATTTCCACTACCGGTTCTCCAGAACCGGTCAGAACCGGCTGAACACCACCTCTGCTCCCTTCTCTCTGGTATTCTGTTATTCTGGTCATTAAAGAGAGATCCATCGTCGAATTAAGGAGACATTTTCTGACAGTAGAACACTTACTTAGTGGACTGGCTTGGCTTCAGAAGTTGTGCATGTTCCATCAGTGGAGGCCTTCAAGAAACGATTGGATAGTCATTTGCCTGGGGTTGGTCTAGGGCAGGGGTGTCCAAACTTGGCAACTTTAAGACTTGTGGACTTCAACTCCCAGAATTCCTCAGCCAGCAAAGCTGGCTGAGGAATTCTGGGAGTTGAAGTCCACAAGTCTTAAAGTTGCCAAGGTTGGACACCCTGGTCTAGGGCCTCCTGCTTGAACAGGGGATGAACTAGAAGACCTCCAAAGGCCCCTTCCAGCCCTACGATTCTATGGTTCCAAAATACACCCAGAGATCCTTCAGCGGAGGCTCTGAGGGGTCCCAGCTGTCCGGTTCCTTATACGGGCACAATCCATATGTGCTCTTCCACAGGTGCGTTTGGCTTCAACGACTTGATAGAAAAGGACTAGTCAAGGGGCTGCATTTCTGGGACGCATCATCAGAAGTGTCATCTCAAACACAAAAAAGAAAAGGGGGGCATTTCTTCTAGCACCGCCCAAAAGAAACAAGTTTAGGAGCCCCTAAACTGTTCTGCTTGGGGTTCGCAGCTGAGAAGTTTTCATGGACTTATTTATCTATGATATTTATTTGTATTTGGAGCCCACACACCTTCCAGTCGCCACGTTTGAAAAGCACTAAAACTGCTTGAGCAGGGGGTTGGACTAGAAGACCTCCAGGATTCTTTCCAACTCCATTATTCTGTTAATTAATCAGTGGGACAGTTTGCCTCCAGAAGTTGTGGGTGCTCCATCCCTGGAGGTTTTCCCAAAGAAGATTGGACAACTCTTTGTCTGGAATGATTTAGGGTCTCCCGCTTGTGCAGGGGGTTGGACTAGCAGAATAACAGAGTTGGAAGGGACCTTGGAGATCTTCTAGTCCAACCCCTACTCAAGCAAGAGACCCTAGACCAGGGATCCCCAACCTTTTCGACGCCGCTGCCCGGTTCCGGCATCAGCTGGGCGCCGCGGCCGGTACCGGCATCAACTGGGCACCGCCATCTTTTATGACGAAAAGGCGCTTCTGGTGACGTCACGAGCGCTGTTGCCATCAAAAAGATGGCGTCGCGCCGTGAGCTTTTCGGGTAGAAATGGCTTTCTACCCGGAAAAGCTCACGAGCTTTGGCGCCGCCATCTTTATGACGAAAAAGTGCTTCCGGTGAGCTTTCTACCCGGAAAAGCTCACCGGAAGCGCTTTTACTAAAAGATGGCGGCGCCCAGCAACCAGCGGCCCGGTAAGGCTTGTTCCGCGTGCCCGGTACCCGTCCGTGGACCGGCGGTTGGGGACCCTGCCCTAGACCATTTCAGACAAGTGGCTGTGCAGTTTCTTCTTTAAACCTTCCAGTGTTGGAGCATCCACAACTTCCGGAGGCCAGCTGTTCCACTGCTTAACTGTCCTCCCTGTCAGGAAATTCTTCCTTTAGTTCTAGGTTGCTTCTCTCCTTGGTTAGTTTCCATTTGTTGCTTCTTGTCCTGCCTTTAAGATGCTTTGGATAATATGTCAGCCTCCCCCTTCTTAATGGCAGCCCCTCAAATACTGGAATATAGTCCTGCATCCAGTTTTGGTTACCACACCATAAAAAAGATGTTGAGACTCTAGAAAAAGTGCAGAGAAGAGCAACCAAGAGGATGAGGGGACTGGAGGCTAAAACATAGAATGAACGGTTGCAGGAACTGGGCCTGGCTAGTCTAGGGAAGAGAAGGACCAGGGGAGACAGGAGAGCAGCCTTCCAATATTTGAGGGGCTGCCACAGAGAGGAGAAAGGGGGTCAAGCTATTTTCTACGGCTCCTGTAGGCCAGACAAGGAATAATGGATGGAAACTGAACAAGGAGAGATTCAAACCTGGAAACAAGGAGAAACTTTCTGACAGGGAGAACCATCAACCCATGGAACAGAAGTTGCCCTCGGAAGTTGTGGGAGCTTCATCCCTGGAGGCTTTCAAGAAGAGACTGGACTGCCCTCTGTCAAAAATGGTGTGGGGTCTCCCGCTTGGGTAGAGGGGTTGGACTAGATGACCTACATGGTCCCTTCCAACTCTGATTATCTGTTATCTGGAATCCTATTATCATGTCCTTCTTCCCACTCGACTAGACATACCCAATTCCCGTAACAGTTCTTCATACGTTTTAGCCTTTCAGCCCCCCTAATCATCTTTGTTGCTCTTCTCTGCACTCCTTTTTTTTCAGAGTCTCAACCTCTTTTTTTTATTTTGTGGGGTGGACAAACCTGGATGCAGTATTCGAAGGATGGACTGGAACAGTGGTGGAAAAAGCTCCTGGTTCGGACTGGTTTGACCGAACCGGTAGTCAAAGATAAAAGCCTCCCGTGATCCGCTGAGAGGATAAAAGATTGAAAAGTGGATGGCGGGGAGGGAGGGAGGGTTGCTCCTGGCTTTTCGTTGCTTCATCCTCTCATCTGATTGGCTTGTCAGGGGTGTGCACATGTGCACGCACAGGCAATCCCTCCCCAAACCGGTAGCCACTAAGATAGGACCCCACTAGTGGACTAGAAGACCTCTGAGGTCCCCTCCACCTCTGTTAGTCGAGTCCCACACGGCTCCCTGGAGATGCCGCTGGCCAAGCCCTTCTCTGTTTGCAAAGCAGCGGAAAGGAAGGCGAGGCCAAAGAAAGGAGCTGGCTCCCAGCTGGATAAGTGACCCTGGCCGCAGTGGAAACTTGCTGTGGGGGGCCCGTCTTCCTGTGTCCACTCTCAGCTGTCAGGAGAAGCCGGCCAGAGCTCCAGCCAGGAACAAAGAGAACCAGCAAAAAGGGCTGCCTGGATTTCCCTCGCTTGAAGTCGCCACCACAAAGCTTGCTGGCAGGAGAAGAGATGGCCTGTCCACAGTTGGCAGCACCTTCAAGGAAGCCGCTGCAAATGGGAAGGAGAGAGGATTCAGCCGGAGGGGAATTTTTGGGGGTGGGGGGGAGTTGAGCAGGGTTTTTGTTTTGCAAAAAAAAAAAAAAAAGACAATTTATCCCCAAACAGATTTCCAGGGAGGGAGAAGGAAGACGTAGCGGTCAAGATGGCAGCCCCCAGAATGGACGCTTGATGGGCTAGGGCCCCTAAGAAAGAGGCAGGCCTTCAATTGCTCCGTCGTGGAGGCTGTCTTGGCTTTTCCAACAGCCATTGGGAAAGGGAAGAGGGTCTGGGTCAGGGGGGGAGTGTCCAAAATGGCTTGGCTGCTCCCAGGGGGAGGAAGGCTATTTTGGGAGACGGGGGACAGGTGGCAGGGTGGTGCATGCCAGCTCAGGGCTCTTCAGTGTGGGCACCGAGCCCTTCTCACTCCTCACGGTCTCCATCATAAAAATGGAGGATTTCTACTGGATTTTTCCCATCAGCTCCTCTGATGGGAGGCACCAGAGTGGTCCTTGGGACAGAATTTCTCTCTCTCTCTCTCTCTCTCTCTCCTTCTTTCTGTCTCTCTCTGTCTCTCTCTCCCGTCTCTCTTTGGACCATTTCATTGGGGTTGCTTTTGACCCCCCATCTGCCCCCATGACTTTCATAAGGAGTGTCAAATCGGATCTGGGCGTGTTTGTTGAAGGTTTGGTGCCTGACATGAAGATCCTCCTGCCTTGCAAAGGGATCTAAAAGGGGGAAAACAAACAGGAAGATGCTAGGAGGAGTCCTTTTTTTTATTTATAAAGGAACCTCTGGCTGCCTTTCTAATAATTGTTGAACTGAAAATCCAGGCTTGCTGGCACTTGGTCCCGAGTTTCCATGCAGGGTGTTCCAAAAGCCCAGATGCTGCTGGCTTCATGTGTTTTCCTGGTTCTCCTCCTCCTCCTCCTCCTCCTCCTCCTCCTCCTCCTCCTCCACCACCACCACCACCACTACCACCTCCTCCTCCTCCTCTCCCTTCCTTCCTTCCTTCCTTCCTTCCTTCCTTCCTTCCTTCCTTCCTTCCTCCCTCCCTCCCTCCTCCCTCCCTCCCTCCCTCCTCTCTCCCCCCTCCCTTTCTCTCTCTTTTTCTGCTCTCTCTCCTCCTCCTCCTTCTTCCATCTTTTTTTCTCCTCCCTCCTTTCTTTCCTCCTCCCTCCTCTTCCTCTTCCCCTTCCTTCCTTCCTCTTTCTTTTTTTCTTTCTTTTCTTCCTTCCTTCTGCTCTCTGTCTTCTTCTCCTCCTTTTTCCATCTTCTTTTTTCTCCTCCCTCCTTTCTTTCCTCCTCCCCCCCTCCTCCTTTCTCTTCTCTTAAACTTACAAATTTATAGACCTGTTATTAAACATACAAATTTCCAACTCTGTTATTGTGTTATTCTTAAATATTTTCCACTCCAACCTCCGCCCCACCTCCAGATTTCTGCTGCTGAGTTTTCTTGCCAGGCAGGGATCAGCCAAGGATCCTTTTTCAAACCCCAAGGAGGAGAATATTTATGGGGTGAACTATTTAAGAGTTTCAGCTACTTGGAGGCTGAATTCCTGGGGGGAGAATTAGGAGAGCATCTAGGCAACATGGATCCAGGCTGAAGAAGGGAAGAAAGGAGGGAGGGAGGGAGGGAAGAAGGAAAGTGAGAGGAAAGAAGGAAAAAAGGAAGGAAGGAGTGTGAGAGAAAGGAAGGAAGAAGGGAAGGAAGGAAAGTGAGATGAAGGAAGAAAAAAAGGAGGGAAGGAAGGAGTGTGAGAGGAAGGAAGGAGACTAAAAGGAAGAGAGGGAAGAAGGGAGGAAGAAGTGTGAAGGAAAGGAAGGAGTGTGAGAGGAAGGGAGGGAGGGAGGGCTGAGTGCCAGGACCCAAAGTTTTCTGTTAATGAAAAGCGCCGTGTTGGAAGGCTCACTTTTGCAATAGAATATGGCTGAACTTCAGCTGGTAGCTTTAAACTGTCTGGCCTTCAACTCCCAGAATCCCCTAGCCCCAGGAGAATTCTGGGAGTCAACACCATTCCACTTAAAGTATCTTCTGGCATAATGACTGTCCCATCAGCTTTGGGTCACCTTCAGGTTCGAGAAGAACACCCTTCCACCTCTTCCTCCAGATTATTAATAAACACGTCAAAGAGGAAAAGATCCAGGATTGGTTCTTATGGTAACCATCTATCCCATTCTCCCATTAAAGGAGGAAGCCTTGATCAACACTTCCCCAGGACAATTTTGAGACAATTTTGCATTCCTTCATTCAACCAAACCACCATTTTGACGAAGTAGGGGTGGCCCAACCTTGGCAACTTTAAGACTTTGGACTTCAACTCCCAGAATTCCACAGCTAGCATGGAGTTGGAGTGACATGCTATGGATATAGATTTCAGCAAGGCATTCGACAAAATAGACCACAAACTACTTCTTAGTAAGTTAGAAAAATGTGGGATAGACAGCATTGCCCACCAAAATGGATTTGTAACTGGTTGACAAACCATACTCAATGAGTAGTCCTTAATGGGTCTACATCTACATGGAGGGAAGTAAGAGTGGGGTACCACAAGGTTCCGTCTTAGGCCCAGGACTCTTCCATATCTTCATAAACGACTTAGAAGAGGGAATAGAAGGGGAGCAGATGATGCTAAGCTGGCAGGAATAGCTAACACCCAAGAAGATGGGCTCAAGATCAAGAGGGATCTTGACAAACTACACTGGGCCCTCTCTAACAAAATGAAATTCAATGTAGAGAAAAGTAAAGTCCTACACTTAGGCAAGAAAAACCAAAAGGACACATCTAGACTGGGTGAAACCAGGCTCAATAGCAGGAACTGGGAGAAGAATCTTGGAGTCTTAGTGGTCAACCAGCTAAATAGCAGCCAAAAAAGCCAATGCAATCTTAATTTGCATTAACAGAGGGATCCAATCAAGATCAAGGGAGGTACTAATACCACTCTATAAAGCCTTAGTAAGACCTCACCTAGAGTACTGCATCCAGTTTTGGTCACCATACATACAAAAAAGAAGTTGAAACTCTAGAAAGAGTGCAAAGAAGAACAACAAAGACGATTAGAGGTTAAAACAAATAAACAACGGTTGCAGGAATTGGGTATGGCTAGTCTAGTGAAAAGAAGAACTGGGGTGACATGATAGCAGTCTTCCAATATCTCAGGGGCTGCCCCAAAGAAGAGGCAGTCAAGCTATTCTCCAAAGCACCTGAGGGCAGGACAAGAGGACAAGAAGCAACGGATGGAAACTAATTAAGGAGAGAAGCAACTTGGAATTAGGGAGAAACTTCCTGAAAGTGAGAACAATTAACCGATGGAACAGCTTGCCACCAGAAATTGTGGGTGCCCCAATACTGGAGGCTTTTAAGAAGAGACTGGATAGCCACTTGTCTGAAATGATACAGGGTCTCGTGCTTGAGCAGGGGGTTGGACTAGAAGACCTCCAAGGTCCCTTCCAACTTTGTCATTCTCTTATTCTGAAGTCCACAAGTCTTAAACTTGCCAAGGTTGGACACCCGTAAGCTGACCTAACTGATGGCTAATCTTGAGTTGGCTGGAAGCAGATCCCATTTTAAGGTGATCTGGCTTTAGCGTCTAGTCTTCCCATGTCCCTTCAAAAAAGGAACAAAAGCGAAGGAGATTGCTTGTGCTGCATTAACCAACGAGGAATTCCATTATTTCGGAGAGCTGATTAAAAACTTCAGAAACAAACACGCAAAAGGACAGAGAGAAGATTTACATCAAAAAAGGGAGGGGGGGATTTTAAAATCAGAAGCACCGTTGGGGAGGATTGGAAAATACAGTGAGCAAAACTGGCAACTTTCCATCTGAATTAATCCCGAAACGAGGAAAAACAAGGACAATGGTTTATTGAATGCGATACAATTATGCAGAAGAAAAACATCCAATAAAGCTCGGGCGACGAGATAACAAGATAAGTAAGAATAACCAGAGGAAGAGGCTCTGTTCCCAAAGGAACAAAAGAAGGGAGAAAAAAACAGTGGCACCTTTTATATATTTATTATTTATTTAGGAACCGTGCAACTTTCTCCAAATCGGCGGCTTCTATTATGTATGTTAGTGATCGGCAATAAAAATTGTACAGCGTCGTCGCTGTAGAACAACACAGTTGTGAAGAGTTATAGTTATTAGTCACTGGGATGGGAAAAGGAACAAGAAACAATTTAGATGGCAAAGATAAATAGGTAAGAAGAAAGTACTTAGAGAAATCTCACATTATATGGTGGAGGAGTTAAGGGATTATTTGAATCAAATTGTATGAGAAAGGATGAAAGAGTCCCTCAGACGTTTGGGGAAAAACTTCTGACATTTCTACCCATCAGATGAGGGGAAAAAAAATCCCATTTATTTCCGACCTTGTACCAGAAATAATGAGGAAATCTAAAGCCATACAGTGTGTAATTATAATTGTATGCCCAAAGAAAATCAGTTAATGCACTGGTTTCTGATGCAAATTAATTATTTTTCAGCCTTTTGTCTGCCATTCAGAAGCAAAGAAAGAGCTTTTGGGAACCAATTTAAGATTTCTGACACTCCCAAGGGATAAGGTGACCTGTGTAGATCAACTTGACCGGAAAGATACTCCCCAAAATTAAAAAAAATTAAAAAAGTTTTGCAGGTGATGAATATTGCATAATATTTCTTCCTTCCTCTTTTTTTTTTCCTGAAGAAGTTATTAAAAAACAACAACAACCCCAGCTTTTAAATAAAAATGCAAAGAAATATTGTTTTGAAAAGGAGAATCAAATAATACCCTTTTCTCCGAGGGAAACGAAGCCCTCTTTGAAAATCCTGAAGCAATTATTTCCTTCCTGCAAGGAATTTTGGTCCTCGCTGCCCCTTCGCCTGACCTTAGCAATTTAGTCATTTTTCCTTTTCCAGAATGGTTTGGGAGTCAGCAGGAAAACCACAGACAATCAGACAATTTATTTATTTATTTACTTATTTATTTACTTATTTATTTACTTATTTATTTATTTATTTATTTATTTATTTATTTATTTATTTATTTATTTATTTATTTATTTATTTATGTCAATTGCTTACAAGATAATAGGTATAAATAAAAACAGTTATGAATACTTGAAATGGATACATATAAGTAAAATAAAAAGAAACAATAGGACAGGGACGGTAGGCACGTTGTTCTGCTTATGCACGCCCCCTACAGACCTCTTAGGAAAAGGGTGAGGTCAACAGTAGACAGTCTAAGGTTAAAGTTTTTGGGGTTTGGGGAAGAAACCACAGAGTCAGGGAGAGGATTCCAGACATTGACCACTCTGTTGCTGAAGTCGTATTTCCTGCAATCAAGTTTGGTGCGATTAACCTTGAGTTTGTATCTATTGTGTGCTCTTGTGTTGTTATGGTTGAAGCTGAAGTATTCATTGACAGGTAAGACATTGCAATGTATGATTTTATGTACTATACTTAGATCAGACCAAAGGCGGCGTAGTTCTAGGTTTTCTAGGTCTAGAATTTCGAGTCTGGTGGCATAAGGTCTTCTGCAACGAGTAGAGGAGTGGAGAACTCTTCTTGTGAAATATTTCTGGACTTTCTCAACTGTGTTAATATCAGATACATAATGTGGGTTCCAGACTGATGAGCTGTATTCGAGTATTGGTCTAGCAAATGTTTTGTATGCTCTAGTTAGTAGTGTAATATTACCAGAGAAAAAGCTACGTAGGATTAGGTTAACAACTCTTAATGCCTTTTTGGCTATGTAGTTACAGGGGGCTCTAGCACTTAGATCATTAGAGATGAGTACTCCAAGATCCTTGACAGAGTTTGGATCATCGACAATGTCTTGACTATTCAGCCTGTATTTTATTTTCTGAATTTTTTTGCCAATATGTAGGACAGAGCATTTATTTGTTGAGAGTTGAAGTTGCCATTTGTTTGACCATTCTGATACATAGTCGAGGTCTTTTTGAAGGGTAGCAGTATTGTCTGTGGTGTTGAACAGCTTTACATCATCAGCAAAGAGAACGCAGTTGCTCTTAATATGATCACAGAGGTCATTTATGTAGAGTATGAAGAGAGTTGGTCCTAGAACACTGCCTTGGGGGACATCAATGTTGACAGGTACAGAATTTGATAGGACGCTCCCAATTTTGACCATTTGTTGTCTGTTTGACAGGAATGCTTCTATCTAGTTATGCAGCTGTCCAGAGATACCATAAAATTTTAGTTTTAGGAGTAGTTTGTCATGTACCACTGAATCAAAGGCTTTACAGAAGTCTATGTAGATTGCGTCTATTGCTTTGCCCTGATCAAGTTGTGTCGTCCATATGTTTTTGCAGTGCAAGAGTTGCAGATTGCAGAATAGTTTTTTTCTGAAACCAAATTGTTTATTGGAGAGTAGGTTATTTGTCTCTAAGTGGAGGATGATGGATTGGTTAATAATTGATTCCATGACTTTACAGGTGACGCAGCATAAGGAGATTGGTCTGTAATTTTCAACTAGGCTGGGGTCTCCCTTTTTGAAGATGGGGATGACCGTGGCTTGTGACCATAGTTTTGGCAAGGAGCTGGTCCTGAAAGATTTTTCAAAGATTATGCTTAGAGGTTCGGCTATGGCAGTGGAAGCTTTTTTAAGAAGTAGGCACATATTCTGTTCGGTCCAATAGATAGAGATGGTTTTAGATTGTGCAGTGCTTTTTCAACATTGTCTTCTGTAAAATCGATATGTATTAGATCATTGTAGTTGTCTGTGGTTCGACTAGGAAATCCTGGGCATGATCCATTGCTGTTTAGAAATACTGAGCCAAAGAATGTGCTAAAGGTGTTGGCTTTAATAGTGTTGTCGTTGCAGTCTTTGCCATTAGGTCCTTTCAGGGGTGGGATGGACCTTGAGTCTTTTAGTTTGTTGTTTATAAAATTGTAGAAAGTGCGGGTGGAATTGGTGCATAGAAGGTTTTCTTCTTGTTTAATGTGATAATTGGTGCATTCAGTTTTTATATGGTGGCATAAATTTTTGTATCGGCTTTTGAAGTTGGCAATGTGACCAGATTTGTTTTTCCGCCAGAGTGATTTCTTTTTGGATTGAAGCTTCCTTATTGTTATGGGTAATTTGTTTTTTCTGGTTTTGGGAGTTGTTAATGGTACATATAGTTTGATGACTCTTTTGACTTCAAGTAATGGTCTTCTACAGTATTGCATCCAGAGAATAGAAATTGCCAATCAAGGGATGAGAGATCGTTGTCTATAAGATCATAGTTGCCTTTTTTGAAGTTATAATTGGGGATTCCGTCATTGTGATGATTTTTGTGTGGATGTATGTTGAGACAAAAGTCAATTATGTTGTGGTCACTGTTGGAAAAGGGTTCTTTAGTTTGTATATCTTTAATTTGCATATCCTACCTGCCAGGAAGTTAGGTTAATCGTTTTAGCCACTTATTGGGGTTGAAATCTAAGTAGAATCTTCTAGATGGTAAGATCTGCAGATAGGTGGAAGGCTCTTCCTAGGCAGATTTGGGGTTCTCCTTCTCTGGGGTTGGACCACCAACCTCCCATAGAGAATTGGATTGCAGAGGGATAGAATAGATTAGATTAGAGTAGAACATGGAATGGAATAGAATAGAATAAAATATGAATCAGGAGTAGAGTAGAAAATAATAGAATAGAACATTGGAATGAAGAATAGAGAAGTGATAATAGAATAGAATAAAATATGAATCAAGAATAGAATAGAATAGAAAATATTGAATGGAATAGAATAGAATAGAATAGAATAGAATAGAATAGAATAGAATAGAATAGAATAGAATAGAATAGAAAATATTGAATGGAATAGAATAGAATAGAGAATAGAATAGAATATGAATCAGGAGTAGAATAGAATAGAATAGAATAGAATAGAATAGAATAGAATAGAATAGAATAGAATAGAAAATATGGAATGGAATGGAATGGAATGGAATAGAATAGAATAGAATAGAAAAGAGAAGAGATAATAGAATAGAGTAAAATATGAATCAGAATAGAATAGAATAGAATAGAATATGAATCCGGAGTAGAATAGAAAATAGAATAGAATAGAATAAAACAGAATATTGGAATGAAGAAGAGAATAGAGAGAATAGAATAGCGTAGAATATGAATCAGGAGTAGAATAGAATATAGAATAGAATGGAATGGAATAGAATAGAGCCGGAAGGGACCTTGGAGGTCTTCTAGTCCATCCGCCTGCTCCAGCAGGAAACCCCATATATCATTTCAGAGTAGTGACTGTCCAGTCTCTTCTTAAAAACCTCCAGTGATGAAGCACCCATGACTTCTGGGTTAATTGTCCTCACTGTTTGGAACTTTCTCCTTAGTTCCAGATTGCTTCTCTCCTTGATGAGTTTCCATCCGTTGCTTCTTGTTCTGCCTTCTAGGGCTTCGGAGAATAGGTTGACCTCCCCTCTTCTCTCTGGCAGCCCCTCAAATACTGAAATACTGCTCTCATGTCCCCCTAGACCTGGTAACTTTAAGAGTTGTGGACTTCAACTCCCAGAATTCCCTAGCCAGCATGTCCAAGAGTGTAGAACCTTGCTAATTTTAAGACTTCAACTCCCAGAATCCCCCAGCGGTGTCCATGAAGGCTAGGGAATTCTGGGAGTTGAAATCCATAAGTCTTAAAAGTGCCTCTCACTTTTATAGTTTTGTCATTTGGACGTTGTTGTTCAGTGAAGGCAGCTCAACTCGATTGTGCTGTAGAATAGAATAGAAATAGAATTCTTTATTGACCAAGTGTGGTTGGACACACAAGGAATTTGTCTTGGTACAAATGCTCTCAGTGTACATAAAAGAAAATATATCTTCATTGAGAGTCAAGAATCAACTGGTGGACTTCAGGTGACCTCAGCTTACAACCACTGGCTTACTGACTCTTCAAAATGACAGCAACACGAAAAAATGACTTATGTCTGTTTTTCACATAACTATTGCAGCATCCCCACGATCATGTGATTAAACTTCAGATGCTCCACAATTGACTCACATTTATGATGGTTGCAGTGCCCTGAGGTCAAAATCAACGGGGAAGCTGGCTTCACTTAACCACCCATGTTCAGGGGTGGGATTCAAATTTCTTAACAACCGGTCCTGTGGGCGTGGCCTAATTTATGGATTTGGTTTGGTGGTCACGTGATTGGGTGGGCGTGGCTTGCTGACTGGGCGTGGCTTGGTCACATGACTGGGTGGGCGTGGCTTGTATGTAAATACTGTAAATATTTATGTAAATATTGTATTTTTTATTTAAAAAAGAGCAAATTTTACCCAAAATCAGGCAAAGCAGGCAGGCAGATTGAGTTGCTCACAGAATCACAGGTTCACTCAGAGATCTATCTTTCTGCCATCTGCTACTTGAGTCTGCACTGAAAAATAGAAGCTTCGGTCCTAAGGAAGGTTCAGCTCTGCTTTTAGATTAGCTAGAAAGCAAGAAATCCAATGATTTCCTGCTTTCTAGCTAAACTAAATCACCGGGCACAGCTGATAGTCGGAACAGCTGGTGGTCGGGAAAAAAAAAGGAAAAATAGCAACTTACCTTAGCCAAAGGCACAATGCAGGCAAGTTGGATGGCGCGTGTACCAGGTAAGGAGTGACTAGGTGGGGAGGAGAGGGGAGGGGCCAGCCAGTGGCGCGATTTGCCGATTCTCTGAACTATGCAGAATCATAACAACCGGTTCTATAGAACCAGTCCGACTAGGTAGAATCCCACCCCTGCCTGTGTTACTAACTTAACAACTGCCACAATTCACTTAACAACAGCAGCAAGAAAGCACGTAAAATGGGGCAAACCTCACTTAATAACTGTCTTGCTTAGCAACAGAAATTTTGGACTCGGATCTGCTCATAAATCAAGGACTACCGGCACACAACTTTAATCAGTAAAGATGGACTCAGAAATAGATGAGGACTTGCACAACACAATGAATTGTGTTGACCTCACCCCATTCCTCAGAGGTCCTTAAAGGGGGCGTACATAAGCGCACCAGTGTGCCTACCATCCCTGTCTCACTGTCCCCATTCATCTGTATTTACTCCCTTTGTTCCTGTTTATGTTCATACCTATACTTGCTATATTTATTTTATTTTATTTTATTTATTTTATTTTATTTTATTTTATTTTATTTTATTTTATTTTATTATTTATTTTATTTTATTTTATTTTATTTTATTTTATTTTATTTTATTTTATTTTATTTTATTTTTTTTTATTTTATTTTATTTTATTTTATTTTATTTTATTTTATTTTATTTTATTTTATTTTATTTTATTTTATTTTATTTTATTTTATTTTATTTTATTTTATTTGCCAATCACTTACAAGATAATAGGACAGGGATGGTAGGCACGATGGTGCGCTAATGCACGTCCCTTGCAGACCTCTTAGGAATGGGGCAAGGTCTTGTACATGTTTGACAAACAAACAATCAAATAAATAAATTGTTGAATTCATTGATTCCTGCCTGTTTTGTCTCTTAAGCTCCCAAACGATGGATCCCCATCCCAAACTGGGAGATTTAAGTTCCATTTGGCATTATGGGAGTCATTTTTCCCCCCAGCCTAGAGAAAGAAACACAAATCTGTTACAATCATTGTGAGAATTAGCCGAGTGCAAAACCACAAGAATAATTGGGCTCACCCTTGAGAGATTTTCAGTAATTTTGTGGTTTTGTGGGTATCTCCGGAAAGTCAGTCTTAACTCCAAATATCTTCACAGAGTCAACAAATCTGGGGGGGAAAATCCTTATTCTTCTCCCTTGGGGCCACCTGTGCTTGGTGAAAAGTATATTGGTGGGTTTTTTTGTTTTTTGTTTTGTCAATTAACATTATCGGTGTCTTATGGCTATCGCTTTGTTAGTTGTATCTTATGATTTATGATTACATATTATGATTTATCACTTTGTTGTTTGTATGTACACTGAGAGCTTACACACTGGAGACAAGTGTATTCAATCACAAAGAATTCCTATTCTATTCTATTCTATTCTATTCTATTCTATTCTATTCTATTCTATTCTATTCTATTCTATTCTATTCTGTTCTGTTCTATTCTGTTCTATTCTATTCTATTCTATTCTATTCTATTCTATTCTATTCTATTCTATTCTATTCTATTCTATTCTATTCTATTCTATTCTATTCTATCCTTTTCTATTTTCCCTTTCCCTTCCTTCCTTCCTTAATTCTCTTCTCTTCTCTTCTCTTCTCCTATTCTATTCTATTCTATTCTATTTTATTCTATTCTATTCTATTTTCTATTCTATTCTATTCTATTCTATTCTATTCTTCTGTTCTTCTCTTTTCTTCTTCTCTTCTCCTCCTATATTCTCTCCTCCTCTCCTCCTCTCCTCTCCCTATATTCTCTTCTCCTCCAGGACTTCCTTGGTCACTCTTGCTGTTCAAGGAACACGTAGGTGCCTTCTCCAGCACCTCAGCTCAAACAAATTGATACAAACCTCACGAGGAAGAAGAGGAAGAGAAAGAGGAATCAAAAGGTCTCCCCTCGTCTTCTGCTCTTGCACTGTTTCCTTGTTCTGCTCTGGCTGCTGTCAGCTTTGAGGGCCTGGTTTTCCTTTACCACTCACTCTTCCCAACACAACTGCTTTCTCCAGTGAATCACCCTGCATGACATAGCCACAATAAGTGAGATGCAATTTTGTCATGTTTGCCTTCACAAGGGGTCTGGTGTTATATATTCCTGTCATGCCCTGTTGAAGCCTGAATCTGAGGAGGAACAGCTGACAGGGAGTGGGAGTGTGGCTCCGTTGGCTGTGGAGGAAACTGGGGAAGGGCAAAGTCAAGCTGGGCAGAGCAGGGAAGAGGTAGAACAAGGGAGAGGGAGTTCAGCGGAAGACCCAGGCCCACCCGCCTCTTCATCCTAGGGCACGCAGGGAGGAATGGAGAAGGGAGCAATGTGGGTTATGTGGCTTACGAGGGAGGAAAGGGCCCTGATTCCCTTCATTAGCTGCAGTTGGGAATGAGTTTAAAAGAGATGCAAGCTAATGCGGTGTCTGCTGGGAACAAATGTGAGTTTATCTTGTGTTAACTTTGGTTATCTGCGTTCCTGGCATCCTCCCAACCATGTTGATTTACTGCTGTTCCTTCATGTCTGGATTTCTTGCTCCTGCCCTGCTGGACTAATTACCTCATTTTGCCTTGATTTGACTTATAGTTCCAGTTTTTGTTGACCGTCTTTTGGACTTGATTCTCTGCAGCCAAAGGCTGTTCCTGGGAGAGTTTTTCTCCAGCCAGAAGGTAACCAGGACATTAGGACAAAGTTGGAGCTAATAAAGGGACTCCTACTGGTTATCTGTGTTGCCTTTGTTCCACACCCCTTTGGGTCATCACAATTCCAGGGCTTGCTTGTTGGTCACCTTTGCTGTCCAAGGAGCTTCCTCTTAAAAATTTGTGGGTGGTCTCCCCCATCCTTGCAACACCTGCCATTTTGGCTCTACGAACCAATGATATATTATTGATAATTCTCAATAAATGCAATTCCAGATTGCCAGTTCCTTCTTCACCCCTTGGGGGGGTGGAATGCTGTGTATCTCATATAACTCTGAGAAAATCGTGAATGTTTATCCTGCATTGCAGACCCCCCTCAATTTGGATTAAAAAAAAGAGAGAATGGGCAAGAATTCTGCTGTCCATGGTGGTTAATCAGGCTGAGCAATATCTTGGAATTAATAAAAATGACAGACTTGGTTGGATCCACCGAAAGGAGGGAATCTTTTAATTCTCTTAATAAAAGCTGGATGCTTGCCTGCACTTTTGAGCAGGGCAGATTTGAGATTGACATTAATAATATTATCAGCTTAATGAAATCTCACATTTTTCATTGTTCTGTTACTCAGAATAATTCATAACGGCCAAAGAGGCGCGTTTTAAAAACTGGCAATAGAATCAGGCTCCCATTAATCCTACGTTCACTTTCCTTGGGAACGTTTACATTAAAAAGTCCAAGATTTCTTTCTGAACCCATTTTCCCCATTCTGGACTCTTCTTCAGCCACAAGCCATTTCTAGTACTTCTAGCTCATTTAGTGTTTAATGTTCTCCAGGCAATTTGCTAAATAGTTAAAGGAGGTGAAAGGTACCAGACATTTAAAAAGTGCGATTAAGTGCGAACAACCAGATCAATACATGAAAAGATTAATTAGCTACTTTATTACTTCATGCCTATTTTACAGGAATCTTCTCAGACTGACAGTTTGTACCTGGTGAAGACTAGATGAGGTTCAATGTCATTCAACGGGGGTTGCATGTGCCCTTTTGTGCCTATGTAAGGATTCCAGACTAATTCCCTGCTTGAACTCCGACCCTTGGCTCAACCAATCTCTATAAAGGAGAATATTTGTAGCTCAGGGTTGAAATGAAATGTCCTTGGGTGCTCTCTGAGCTCGGTTGTTTTCTTGCAGATATTTCATTATCCAAACTAGGGAACATCATCAGTGCTAAATCTATCACCAGCACTGATGATCTAATTTGGATAATGAAATATTTGCAAGAAAACAACCAAGCTCAGAGAGCACCATAACCAGTCTTTGCAACATAAAAACGGCCCAGCCTTTAGCACTTCCAGCTAAGTCCACTGTTTCTTTTTTACTAGCTGGCTTGCTTTTTTGGAGAGATTCTTATATTAAAAAAAGTTAAACATTATTTTTTCAAAGCAAGCTGTAACAAATGAAACGGTTCCAAATGAACAGCGCTAGGAATCTCCCACTTAAATTTCAGTCAGGACTGACCCTGACAATCTTGGAGACTCTAAGATGGGTGGACTTCAATTCCCAGAGTTCCCAGACTGCACATGCTGGGAGTTGAAGTCCGCCCACCTTAAAGTTGCCAAAAGTTGAGAAACACTGAACAACACCTGCAAACATTGAGAAAGGGGAACCCCAACCAACAGAATTCGGGGAGTTGAAGTCCACCCATCTCAAAGTTGCCAAGTTTAAGAAAGACTGCTTCAGGCTATTGCAGCCAGGGGTGGGATTCAAATTTTTAATAACTGGTTCTGTGGGTGTGGCTTAGTTGGTGGGTGTGGCTTGGTGGTCATGTTATTGGCTGGGCGTGGCCAACTCAACATCCCTCACATTGAGGCACGCATCTCTGCGCCTGGCCTCTCATGACTGTGGGGATGCTGCAACAGTCATGTGTGAAAAATGGTCATAAGTCACTTTTTTCAGTGCCATTGTAACTTTGAATGGTGACTCCACACAAGCAAAGTACCAGCAAAAGAGGGGGAAAAAACTCCAGAGAAGTTCCAGAGACAGGAAGTTTAGTCGTGCCAGGAATGTAATAAGGGTCAACGGAGAGGCAGTTTCTGTAAGCAACACCAGAATGTTTCCTACCTGCCTTCCTTACAGGATTAGCCCTGTAATTTCTTCTAACAACCGGTTCTCCGAACTGCTTAATATGTTAACAACCGGTTCTAGCGAATAGGTGCGAACCTGTAGAATCCCACCCCTGATCTCAGTCCTCTTGTTAGATGCAGAATCCACATTCAACCAACCCCACCACCCAAATGGCCCTGAACTGTCTGTGATTGATGAGCTAAAATCACAGGGGGGAAAGTAAAATAAAAATAAACTCAAATGTTCTATAGCAGCCTGGAAGACAAACACCGCTTTAGGAATTAACCAGCAAAGAAATGTCAAAACTCAGGGATGAACATTACGATGACATGATCCCTCAACAACCTATTTGCATTTCAAATGCTGTTTGCAATTTTCAGTACTCCACCTTGAGGGTGAACAAATAAATAAATAAATAAATGGAATTGGAAAAGCGGAAAGGGGGGGGAGGAGGGGGGGGAGCCACGAAAATGATCTGTGGATTGACAGGTTGTTTTTAAAAAGAGATGGGGCTTTTTGGTCCCGAAAGGAACGCATAATGGAGGTTTACAAAAATCATAAGTGGTGTGGAGAGCAGTGAATAGGGAGAAAATTATCCACTTTCTTTGATATCCAGAAACTCAGCTGCGTCTGGGGGAATGAAAAGGAGGCAGATTTAATGGAAATAAATGGAAAGATTTCTGGCAGGGGGAAGTCTGTGTGTGTGTGTGTGTGTGTGTGTGTGTGTGCGTGTGTGTGTGTACCATGTGGGATTTACTCCCACCCTCTCCAAGTCCTTTGCCATCAATTTTGGTAGCAATCCAGTGACAGCTTTAAAATTCACAAATAACTTTGTTTTTTTGAAAAAAAAAGAGACAATTTTCTAGGCTTGTAGGCCTCTATGGTTGTTTTCAGCTGAACAAGTCGAGTCCCTGACCTTTGTGAACGAGAAAGCGTGCGTTGTGGCCCTTTAGCCTTTTGATGGTCTGTTTTGAATGGTGTGCTGTTGTTGTTTATCTCTACGTGTCTGTTGATGGCTGGCTTGCCTGAGATCCTGGATCTCGGGTCTTTTTGATTTAGAACATAGAAGAATGGATTTGGAAGGGATTTTTAGAGGTCTTCTAATCCAACCCTTAGAGTCCAGCAGGGGACTCCGTAGCAATTCAGACCAAGGGTTGCCTACTCTCTTCTTGAAAGGCTCCAGGGATGGAGCTTCATACTGAAAGCAATACACATTTCAGATGAAGAAAGGTGACCGTTTACAGAGACAGATAATCTGTGGGTTGCCATAAGAGGGCAATTCTGGAATTCAAAGCTCCTTCCTTCCTTCCTTCCTTCCTTCCTTCCTTCCTTCCTTCCTTCCTTCCTTCCTTCCTTCCTTCCTTCCTTCCTTCCTCCCCTCCTCTACTCTCACATTCTTTGGTCTGGTGGAAAGCTGTTCCACTGGTTAATTGTCCTCACTGTTAGAAAGTTTCTCCTTAGTTCCAGGCTGCTTCTCTCCTTGGTTAATTTCCATCTGCTGCTTCTTGTCCTATTTTCAGCTGCTCCTTCCTTCCTTCCTTCCTTCCTTCCTTCCTTCCTTCCTTCCTTCCTTCCTTCCTTCCTTCCTTCCTTCCTTCCTTCCTTCCTTCCTTTCCTCCCTTCCTTCCCTTCCCTTCCCTTTCATCCCATTTCCTCCCTTTCCTCCCATTTCCTTCCTTCCCTTCCATTTCCTCCCTCCCTCCCTTCTATTCCTTCCTTCCTCTCCTTCATTTTCCTTTCTTTTTCTTACTTCTTATTCATTTGTCCTTCCTTCCTTCCTTCCTTCCTTCCTTCCTTCCTTCCTTCCTTCATTCCTTCCTTCCTTCCTTCCTTCCCTTCCCTTCCCTTCCCTTCCCTTCCCTTCCCTTCCCTTTCATCCCATTTCCTCCCTTTCCTCCCATTTCCTTCCTTCCCTTCCATTTCCTCCCTCCCTCCCTTCTATTCCTTCCTTCCTCTCCTTCATTTTCCTTTCTTTTTTCTTACTTCTTATTCATTTTGCCTCTCTCTCTCTTCCTTCCTTCCTTCCTTCCTCCCTCCCTCCCTCCCTCCCTTTCTCCTTCCTTCTTCTTCCCTTCACCCCACCTTCCTTCCTCTCTTTCTCCCACCCCTCCTTCCCATTTTCCTTGGAGGGGGCTGAAGGGAGGGGGCCTGGGAAGAAGAGCCGGGCTGGGGGGTGTCAGAGCGTTGTAGAAGCCCCCCTGGAGTGTTGTGGAGGGGGGCTCCAAGGATCCTCCTGCAACGCCGAAGTGCAGCGTTGAGTGACGGCAGGAAAAGTCTCTCCGTTTGCAGAGTGGTTCCAGATGGACAGCGCCTCACCCTTGGGGTCATTACCCAGGAATTCCTCCTCCCCCTCCTTCCCTCCTCCTCTTCCTCCTCCTCCTCCTCCTCCTCCCCCTCCCCTCCTCCTTTTGGCAACGAGAGAAGAAAAGCAGCAGTGGGAAACTCAGCTTGTACTAAGTAGGAAAAAGACCCCTCTTCAACTGGAGCCCTTCCTCTGCAACGGCCTCGTCTAAGAAGCCCCCTGGGGAATCCCTTTTATTGGGTAATCATTTCAGGGGGTTGTTACCCAGTATCTAAACATCAGCTTTTTCCCAGCCGAGGCCTCCTTCGCGCAGAAAGATTCCTTCCTAACCTTCCCCCACCAAATGTGATATTAAAAATGCAGCGGAGCTGTTGCAAGAAGCCCTGTCCCTTCAACCAGAAACTTGTCCCTTACCTTCAACCAGAAACTCATGGCCTCGCTTGGCTCCTACGCTGAGCATTCGGGTTGTATCTTGTATCCCTCCAGAAGTTGTGGGGGCTCCAGCCAGGGGTGGGATCTGGGGGTTCTCCTAAACACACGAATCTTAGCTAGAGGATAACCTGTGCGAACCTGTGATAACCTGTGTGAACCTGTGCGAACCTGTGATAACTTGTGCGAACCTGTGCGAACCTGCTGCAGCCCATCCCTGAACAGTTATGTAAATGCAACAAATAAATAAAATAAAGGAAACCCTTTCTCAGAATAACAGAATCAGAAGGGACCTTGGAGGTCTTCTAGTCCAACCCCCTGCCCAAGCAGGGAACCCTATACCACTTCAGACAGCTGGCTGTCCGGTCTCTTCTTTAAACCCTCCAGTGATGGAGCATCCACAACTTCTGAAGAAAAGTCATTCCAGTGATTAATTTCCAGAATATCAGAGACGGAAGGGACCTTGGAGGTCTTCTAGTCCAGCCCCCTGCTCAAACAGGAGATCCTAGATCATATCAGACCAATAGTTGTTCAGGCTCTTCTTGAAAACCTCCAGTGATGGAGCATCCACAACTTCTGGTGGCAAGCTGTTCCACTGGTTAATTGTCCTCACTGATGTTGCTCCTTAATTCCAGGTTGCTTCTCTCCCAGAGAACCTGGTGACCCACTGAAACTAGATGCCTATGGAGATTCTCCGTCACGCAGGTCATGGTTGTCCCAAAGGTGCTTTTTGTCCCAGTGGCCTAAATGACCCTCTAAAAGGATGCAAATGACCAGCTGTCTTCAAGGAGTATCCATCCTTGGGGGTGTGCATAAGGGCACCAACGTGCCTACCCTCCCTGTCCTATTGTTTCTTTTTATTTTTCTTATATGCATCCATTTCAAGTATTCATAATTATATTTATACTTATACCCGTTATCTTATAATCGCTTGACAAAATAAAATAAAATAAATAAATAAATCCTCCCCTTCCCCACCGTCCAGTCAGAGCTGAAGAAGCTTCTTGGATGAGAAGCGAAATGTCTTCAAAAGAAAAGACAAGAAAGTCCTGTTGCCTCTTGGAAAAAAAAACACCTTTGGGACATGGAAATTAGCTGAATCCATTGTGCAAATTGGCCATCAGGAGACACACAGAGATAGAGCACATTTAGACACCATTCAAAAGAGAATAGATTAAAAAAAAAAAATCTAAGACAGAAACAAGGGAGGGTTCTTTGTCCTTTCTTGATTAGACTGTTGTTTACTGTTCCCTTGTTTGTCTGGTGGAAATCCCCGCTTATCTAGCTGCTGGCTGCCGAGAGGATTTTTTCTGGTCTTTTTGTTTCCTTCTTAGATTCCTTTTTAAACAAAATATTGCCTCTTTTGAATGGTGTCTAAATGTGCTTTATCTCTTTGTGTCTATTGATGGCCAATTTGCAGAGCCAAGCTCGGAAAGCATCAAAGACTTCCCAGTTCAATCTTGAACGATTCTTTTTTTTGCTATGATATGACTGAAAGAAAAGGCCTCTTTCTGCACAAGCGAAAAAGGTATACGGGGAATCCTCAGGTTACGGCCATAACTGAGCCAGGCAATTACAGTCGTAAGTCATGGTCGTCCTAAAGTCCCCACATCACTGGACGCAGGTTTACAATCTCTTTTGCAGAGGTCATTAAGTGAATCACAAAGAAAGCGCCGTGGTCATTGGGTCAACCCATGGTTTGCAATGGGGCAGTATTTGACAGAAACTGCAAGTAAACCCTGGTTTCTGGCAAAACCATATTAAAAAGAATCACAGTCAAATGGCGGTAAATGCGAGTTGGTTGCCAAGCAGCCAAAATGGGATCACGTGTCCATGAGAGTGATGTCAGAACTTCAAAACCCAGTCATAAGTAGTGTATTTTTTTTGGGGGGGGAAACCCTCATAATTTTGAATGGTTACAAAGTGATGGGTTGTAAGTCAAGGACTAATTGTATGGTGAAGAAGAGTCATAAAATGGCAGAGAGTATAGAGCTGAACTTTTAGAACAGTTTCTCAATAGGCTTTCTCTATCTCTACTTTACGACGATTGGACTTCACATCCCAGAATTCCCTTGCCAACCAGAGGTGGCATTCAGCCGGTTCTGACCAGTTCTGGAGAACCGATAGTGGAAATTTTCAGTAGTTGGAAGAACTGGCAAATTCCATTTCTGAGTGCCCCCCTCTATTCTCTGCCTCCCATTGAGTCCCAGGTGATCGGCTGGGTCTTCTTTGGTTGCCCTGCACAGGAGAATGGAGCTGGAAAGCAGGTTAGTAGGGTGGGGGGAGAGAATGGGGATTTTGCAGTATATCATCCCCCTGCCACGCCCACCAAGCCACACCCACTAAGCCAGGCCCACAGAACCGGTAGTAAAAAAAATTGAATCCCACCACTGCTGCCAACCATAGTGAGACTGATTAGAGATAGACAGATAGATAGATAGATAGAGGGTGGATAGATAGATCATAGATGGAAGATAGGATGGATAGATGGATGGATGGATGGATGTATAGATAGACAGACATACAGACAGATGGAGGATGGAAGATCATAGATGGAAGATAGGATGGATTAGATAGATAGATAGATAGATAGATAGATAGATAGATAGATAGATAGATAGATAGATAGATAGATAGATAGATTGGATAGATAGGTGGATAGATAGGTGGATAGATAGGTGGATAGATAGATAGATAGATAGATAGATAGATAGATAGATAGATAGATAGATAGATAGATAGATAGATAGATAGATAGATGGATGGATGGATGGATGGATGGATGGATGGATGGATGGATGGATGGATGGATGGATGGATGGATGGATGGATGGATGGATGGATGGATGGATGTATAGATAGATAGATAGATAGATAGATAGATAGATAGATAGATAGATAGATGATAGATAGATAGATAGATAGATAGATAGATAGATAGATGATAGATGGAAGATTGGATAGATAGGTGGATAGATAGGAGAGAGAGAGAACTACAGGCAGGCAGGCAGACAGATAGACAAACAGACATAGGCATAGACATGGACATAGATATAGATATAGGAAGGAACCTTAGAGGTCTTCTAGTCCACCCCCCTGCCCAAGGCAGGAGTCCTTATACCATCACGGCCAAATTGTTGTCCAATCTCTTCTTGAAAACCTCCAGTGATGGAGCACCTACAACTTCTGGAGTCAAGTTGTTCCACTGGTTAATTGTTCTTGCGGTCAGGAAATTCCTCCTAATTTCCAAGCTGAATCTGCCTCTGAGGGGCTTTTCCCAGATTCCTTCTTGTCCTGCCCTCTGGGGCTTATTGGAGAAGAACTCGACGCCTTCTTCTCTCCGACAGTCCTTCAAGGGTTGGGAGACGAAGATGCTATCGGATATTATCCCCCTGCCCTAAGCCTTCTCTTTGTTAGATGTCACATCCGAGGATGTGGTGCCACCTCAGAGAAGTATTGATTTCAGTCAATATGACCTGAAAAGCTTCACAATTTTTCAGAGATTAGCAGCATATAGAAATTATTGGCTGTGAAGTGATGTCGGCAACCTTTGCAAAGGAACTGGGAAGCGGGGGGTATTGCTGAGCAGAAATCTGCAATTTAAAGAAAATCACAACCAAGAAAGAGAAAGAGAGAGAGAAAGACAGAAAGAAAGAAAGAGAGAAAGACAGAAAGAAAGAAAGAGAGAGAGAAAGAAGGAAAGACAAAGAGAGAGGGAGAGAAAGACAGAAAGAAAGAAAAAGAGAAAGACAGAAAGAGAGAAAAAAGAAAAAGAAAGAGAGAGAGAAAGAGAAAGAAAAAGAGAGAGAAAGAAAGACAGAAAGAGAGAGAGAAAGAAAGAAAGAAAGAAAGAAAGAAAGAAAGAAAGAAAGAAAGAAAGAAAGAAAGAAAGAAAGAAAGAAAGACAAAGAGAGAGGGAGAGAAAGACAGAAAGAAAGAAAAAGAGAAAGACAGAAAGAAAGAAAAAAGAGAAAGAGAGAGAGAGAGAAAGACAAAGAAAAAGAGAGAGAAAGAAAGACAGAAAGACAAAGAAAGAAAGAAAGAAAGAAAGAAAGACAGACAGACAGAAAGAAAGACAGAAAGAAAAAGAGAGAGAAAGAAAGACAGAAAGACAAAGAAAGAAAGAAAGAAAGAAAGAAAGAAAGAAAGAAAGAAAGAAAGAAAGAAAGAAAGAAAGAAAGAAAGAGAAAGAAAGAGACAAGGACAGGAGAGAAAGACAGAAAGAAAGAAAAAGAAAAGACAGAAAGAAAGAAAAAGAGAAAGAGAGAGAGAGAGAGAAAGACAAAGAAAAAGAGAGAGAAAGAAAGACAGAAAGACAAAGAAAGAAAGAAAGAAAGACAGACAGACAGAAAGAAAGACAGAAAGAAAAAGAGAGAGAAAGAAAGACAGAAAGACAAAGAAAGAAAGAAAGAAAGAAAGAAAGAAAGAAAGAAAGAAAGAAAGAAAGAAAGAAAGAAAGAAAGAAAGAAAGAAAGACAAAGAGACAGGGAGAGAAAGACAGAAAGAAAGAAAAAGAGAAAGACAGAAAGAAAGAAAAAAGAGAAAGAGAGAGAGAAAGAAAGAAAGAAAGAAAGACAAAGAGAGAGGGAGAGAAAGACAGAAAGAAAGAAAAAGAGAAAGACAGAAAGAAAGAAAAAAGAGAAAGAGAGAGAGAAAGACAGAAAGAAAGAGAGAAAGAGAGAAAGAAAGAGAGAGAGAGAAAGACAGAAAGACAGAGAAAGAAAGAAAGAAAGAAAGAAAGAAAGAAAGAAAGAAAGAAAGAAAGAAAGAAAGAAAGAAAGAAAATTCAATATTGCTGGTGGAAATAAAGCAAGCCAAACACCCTGGGCTTCTCCTGCTGTTGACAGTCTCTTGTTAAAGAACCACAATTAAGGTGTGGAAACGTTTTCTAGCCTCAGTCACAGAGATCCGAGCTAATGCCTTCAAAACTGCTCTCTGGCAGCCTTTGAAACTCCCGTAGCAAATTAAAAACAAATGCTAATTGCCAGCCCATAAATAAAGGAGCTTTTGCTTCCCTTTGATTTCAGAAGTTCTGTGCAATAATTACACCTGAAAACTGGATTCAGAAACAATTAACAGCAGCCAGATTTTCGGCTCTGTGCAGAAGAGGGTGGGTGGGTGGGTGGGTGGGATTTACAGATATCAAGGTGGCACCCACAAACACACAATCAAAGGCCCTGAGGGTTGTTTTGCTGCGTGTTGTGCCTGCATGGCACATTAAAAAGACAGAGGGGCTTAAAACATGCAACCAAAGCTGCCATCTTGACTTTCTTGACCTCTAGCCACTGACACCAATTTTCTTAGGTTGGGTTGCTACCTTTGTCTTCCTCAGGACAGTGTGTGCTGTCTTCACACAATGTTCTAAGCTTGGTTGGGATTCACCTTCTTTAGTATTTTGGGCCATTCTGTATTAGCTGAGCCTCTTTATATATACCCTTTATTATTTATATTTTTAATGCAACTTTATAAGGCCTTGATAAGGCCACGCTTGGAATATCACATCTAGTTTTGGTTGCACGACATAAAACATATTTTGAGACTCTGGAAAGAGTGCAGAGAAGAGCAACAAAGACGATTAGGGGACTGGAGGCTAAAACACATGAAGAATGGTTGCTGGAATTAGGAATGTCCAGTTTAATGAAAAGAAGGACTAGGGGAGACATGATTAACAGAGTTGGAAGGGACCTTGTAGGACGTCTAGTCCAACCCCCCACCCAAGCAGGAGACCCTACACCATTTCTGACAGATGGCAGTCCAGTCTCTTCTTGCAAGTCTCAAGTAATGAAGCTCCCACAACTTCCGAGGGCAACTTCTGTTCCATGGGTTGATTGTTCTCACTGTCAGAAAGTTTCTCCTTATTTCTAGGACTTGAATCTCTCCTTGTTCAGTTTCCATCCATTGTTCCTTGTCTGGCCTTCGGGTGCCTTGGAGAATAGAACATTGGAACATTGCTATCATGTCTCCCCTGGTCCTTCATGATAGCAATATTCCAGTATTTGAGGGGCTGCCACAAAGAAGGGGGGGTCAAATTATTCTCCAAAGCACCTGAAGGTAGGACAAAAAAGCAACGGTTGGAAACTCATCAAGGAGAGAAGCAACTGGAACTAAGGAGAAAGTTCCTCACAGTTAGAACAATTAACCTGTGGAACAAGTTGCCTTCAGAAGTTGTGGGTGCTCCATCATTGGAGCCTTTTAAGAAGAGACTGGACAGCCATTTGTCTGGAATGATGTAGGATCTCCTGCTTAAACAGGGGATTGGACTTCCCTTTGAACAATCAACCCATGGAACAGCTTTTCTTCGGAAGTTGTGGGAGCTTCATCCCTGGAGGCTTTCAAGGAGAGATTGGACTCCCATCTGTCAGAAATGGTGTAGGGTCCCCTGCTTGGGTGGGGGGTTGGACTAGATGACCTACAAGGTCCGTTCCAACTCTGATTATCTGTTATCTGATTATCTGTTATTTTTCCCTCTCCCACCTTGTTGGGTTTCTGCAGGGCCATAAAGACCTTGATTTTTAGCAAAGACCACCAGGGATGAAACAGGGATTGAGGGTATGCTATGCTGTTCATCCTATATTTGTCCTTCTGGGAGTTGCTTTGATCATACAGGAAGTAGCAACACCAAAGGCCATGTCAATCAATCCATCAGCTGGGTCATGGCAACGAAGAAGAACATTTGTGTGTGTGGATATGTGTGTCTTGAAAACCCAAAATAGCTTCCACAGCTTCTTGATCTTGACTTTTTTTGATTTCTTCTTGAGTCATTTCTGATCTGATTGCTGAAATGGAAGAGTTCACCTGAAGGGTCATTTTGTCTCAGAGTAGCTTAATTTGTATTTTAAATGATTTATCTCTTTAGCTTGAGACTAACCTGAGGACTTTCAACCATAGCCGCAAAGTGGCTCCCGATTGGCTATTTTCTAATGTGATGGAAATAATTGGTGGAAATTAAGGTTGATAATCAGCAGGGTGGTTTAATTAAACATTGTAACCTTAAGAAAAATAAATCCAATCTAATTTCCGTCTAATCTTCCCCTTCCTGGGCCAGGGTGATTTGTGAATCTGCATACATTATGCAAACTTTTATATCTTGCTTACATTTCCCAAACTTGATTTATAGTTTGCTAACATCTTTTTTTTCCTGTTGTCTTTTTTTTTAATGACTTGTTTGTAAACAAGAAGTTTGTAAACTTCTGCACCTCACCTGTGTCCCTTGCAATCTGGATGGTGGATGTTGCAATAATCTGGAGATAGTAGAAGAGAAGAGAAAGTATCTGGAGAAAATTCACAAAATACAAAGACCTGAAAATAGAAAGAGAACGACTTTGAGGGTGTTAAAGGAAGCAAAGGTTGTACCAAAAGTCATAGGCACCTTGGGTCCAATGCCAAAACATCTGGAACAACATTTGAACACCATCGGCAATTGACAAAATCCCCATCAGTCAATTGCAAAAGGTGGTTTTTCTTGGAACAGCTGACATCCTGTGATGATATCTTTAACGCCATCAAAGAACAACATATTTCTATTCCAGATCCTTGGGAAGGAGTCTGTAGATGGCCAGAAATCCAGTCTGAACATCTGGCTGATTGTGCACCAGCCATAACAATAGTCATCTGGATTCTCCCTTGTTGGCGGAAGGGTGTGGGGTGGAACGAGTTGCGATGTTCTGATGTGGTTGAGAGTTACGTCTTCTGTCAGAAGGTCACCCATGCCAGATCGGTCTCAGCAGAAGAGCCAGACTGTGTCCATCAACTCATTTGATGTGATGAGAAACAGAAAAAGACTCCTTCGCTGGATGGGTCATTGCCCAAGTCAACAAGGATCATGTCAGATGTTAGAGTTCCTGGCATCATGAATGGTGCTCTACATTGTATTGGCGAGGCCACACTTGGAATACTGCATCCAGTTCTGGTCACCATGATACAAAAAAAGATGTTGAGACTCTAGAAAGAGTGCAGAGAAGAGCAATGAAGATGATTAGGAAACTGGAGGCTAAAAGTTATGAAGAATGGTCGCAGGAAGTGGGTATGTCTAGTCTAATGAAGAGAAGGACTTAGGGGTGCCATGATAGCAGTCTTCCAATATTTGAGGGGCTGCCACAAAGAGGAGGGGTCAACCTATTCTCCAGTGATCCATAGGACAAAACAAAGAGCAATGGATGAAAACTAATCAAGGAGAGAACCAACTTAGAACTAAGGAGGAATTTCCTGACTGTGAGAACAATTAACCAGTGGAACAGCTTGCTACCAGAAGTTGTGGGTGCTCCATCACTGGAGGTTTTCAAGAAGAGGATGAACAACTATGTGTCTGGATCTAGGATCTATCAACGATTTGTCTGGTCTAGGATCTCCTGCTTGAGCAAGGGGGTTGGACTAGAAGACCTCCAAGGTCCCTTCCAGCTCTAAGATTCCATGATTTTATGATCTTTAGACAAGTGGGCAAGGGGACTCAGGCCCTGATCCTGCAGGATTACTGAAAGAACAATAAACCACAGACCAAACAAAAGCATTCCGTGTTTAAAAATGACACCATTGTGCCCCACTATTATAAATCAGAAGCAACGAAGTGTTGCTACTTAAACCAACTGTTTGAATTGTGGAAAGAATTTATCCAGACTCAAATATCAATGAGCAACGATTAGAAGATCAAAGGAGATTCATGACCGTAAATAAAATATTCAGGATTGCAGAAGTGGAAGAGATTCAGAAAAATTGGAAATCTGGAAGACTCCAAGAACGATAATGGGATAGTACAAGAAGCTCAGATTACAAACACCGGAAATATAGAGGAAATGGCTGATTTGAGCCAGAGAAGTCATAACCAAGCAGAAGAAGAAGGAACAACAGCCGAATCAGTAAAAGTTGGTGCTGAAACAACCTATGGCCGTGATGGTGAACCTATGGCACTTGTGCCACAGGTGGCATGCAAAGCCATTTGTGCCAACACGTCAGTCACAGGCAAACTTACCTCACTGTGCATGCGTGCACCTCACAGCTGATTTTCAGTCTGTTTGAGGCCTTTTACGGCCTCCCAGAGGCTTGAGGAAGGCTTCTGCAGCCTTTGCAGGCCCAAAAATAGGCCCGTTTTGTCACTTCCTGTATTTCTGGAAATACCGGAAGTGATGAAACGGGCCCATTTTTCGGCCTGCAAAACCTGCGGAAGTTTTCATCAAGCCTCTGGGAGGCCGAAAAAGGACTCAAACGGGCCGAAAATCAGCTGGGGGCTGCAGTGCAAGTAAGGGGGCAGCAGGGGGGCATTGCATGTGCATACACAGGAAGGGTGTGTGTGTGTGTGTGTGCGCACATTGCCTTCTGGGTGCTGGCATGCGAGCACGCGCACAATTTTTGGCACAGGAGCCCAAAAAGGTAAGCCACCAACTGACCTATGAATTGATCTCTTGACAACAAAAATTAAAAGAGAAAATTATAGCAGAATTTCCCAAAAAAAGTTAAATGAAAAATACGCCAGAAATGAAAGTCCAGTTCATTTAGTGACCATTCAAAGTTACAACGGGATTGAAAAAAGTGACTTAGGACCGTTTTTCATACTTACGACCATTGTAGCCTCCCCACGGTCACACAATCAAAATTCGGCGCTTGGCAGCTGGCTCATATTTATGACAGTCGCAGCATCCTGGGGTCGTGTGATCCCCTTTTGCAACGGTCTGAGAAGCAAAGCCAATGGCGAAGCCAGATTCACTTAACTGCTGTATTACGAACTAAAACACTACAGTGATTCACTTAACAACTGTGGCAAGAAAGGTCATAACATGGGACAAAACTCACAAGGAATGTCTCACCTCACAACAGAAACTTTGGGCTCCATAGAGGTCATAAGTCAAGGACCACTTGCCATACCCAAAAATGACGTGGTCCCTGTAATAAAGAATGTGAATTAAGCAGTTGCAAGGATTAAAATGACATTTATCTAACCGTTTCCTTACAATATTCTGGGTCTCGATTCTGGGTAGGGGCAGATATTTCTCTCTCTGGGCACACTGAGAATAGATCTGCTGAAAAAAACCTCCACACCGGTGACAGGAAGGGCATCCAGTCAGCAATCACTTAGCTCCACTCAGTTGCCCAGACTGCACCCTGCAAGGGATTATAGAGTCATTAAAAGAGGAGGAGGAGGACAACCGTTTCCTTGCAGTACATCCGTGGTGGTTACAGAAGTACTGATTATCAAACTTAGAAAGTCAAAATCATATTCCATCACGTACAATATTTAAAATGGAAGATCAGACTGGAAAGCTCCCAACTCTGTCAAACCATCTAGCAAGGCTGCATTCTATTATTCGTCTCACCTTTCCTATTGCCTGCATCTCCTTATCTTCTTAGGACTATAACTTTGCTGCTTGGGTCTTATGATTTATATTGTTTACTTAGTATCCTAGTATGATGGATGTTGATTGCTTATTTAGTATCCTATCACTATCACTAAGTGTTGTATCTTATGATTTATGATGAATGTATTTTTACGATGACTATGATCATGATTTATCACTTGTTGCTTGTATGTACACTGAGAGTTTATGCACAGAGACAAATTACTTGTGTGTCCAATCACACTTGGCCAATAAAGAATATTCTATTCTATTCTATTTCTATTCTATTCTTTTCTATTCTATTTCTATCCTTTTCTATTCTATTCTATTCCTACTATTCTATTCTATTTCTATTCTATTCTTCTTTGTTCTATTCTATTCTTTTTGTTCTATTCTATTCTATTCTATTATTCTATTCTATTCTATTCTATTCTATTCTATTCTATTCTATTCTATTCTAATTCTTCTGTTCTATTATTCTATTCCTATTCTATTCTATTGCATTATATTATATTGCATTCTGTTCTATTGCATTCTCCTCTTCTCTTCTCTAGAAATTAAGAGCAGGTGCAAGTAATTTAAAGAACACGAAAGAGCCAAAATTGAAGAATGTAAGTATCAAACACACACACACACACACACACACACACACACACACACAAAACACACACACATACACACACACACATACACACACACACTCACACATATTCCAGGGACCAGAAAAATGAAAGAAGTTTTGGAAATCTCAGAGCCACAAATAACAGCAATAGCCAGGAAAATTCAATGCTGTGAGGCACAAATAACCCATTCTGAGCAAAATCATCTCTTTCAATCAGACCGCAGCTAAATCTAACCAAGTATAAATGCCAATAGAAATATCTGGAAATGGAAAACCAGGCACAAAGGAAACAGTTCAGTTTTGGAAAGATCTGTGGGAAACTCAAAGCCATCCTAATAAAAATTCTGGATGGAGAATAGAACCGGAAGATGAATTTCATGAAAATCAAACGGGAGAACTAATGATAACAGCAGAAATACAGGTGGACCTCAACTTATAACCATAATTGTGATCAAAATCTCCGTGGCTAAGCAAAGTTATGTGAGTTGGGACCCATCTCATGAGCTTTATGGCCATGGCTGTTAAGTGAATTATTATTGTTATAAATCCTCAGATGGTCATTAAGTGAATTTGACTTCCTCCATTGACTTTGGTTGTCAAAAGCCAGCTGGGAAGGTCCCACATGGCCATCATATGATCCCAGGATCATAATCAGTGGTGGGATTCAAATAATTGAACAACCGTTTCTCTGCCCTAATGATTTCTTCCAACAACCAGTTTACCAAACTGCTCAGAAAGTTAACAACCGGTTCGTGTGAACCGGTGCAAACCAGCTGAATCCCATCAATGATCATAACTGACATAAATATGGTCTGTTGCCAAGCAACCATTTGATTACTATATGTCCAAGGGGATGCCGCAATGGTCATAAGCGTGAGACCTGTTGCTAAGTCCCTTTTTACAGGGCTGTTGTGACTCTGAATGGCCACTCAGTGGATAGTTATTAAAACGAGGACTATCTGTAATTAAAAACAGTGAAAATGATTAGAAATTGGAAATATTCCGGAAATGGACAATTGCCTGACTTTTGACTCAAATATTTGACTTGTTTAACAGCTTAACGAAGTATCAATCAATGGCCAGTTAATAATTGGCAACAACAACCAAAAAAAAAAAGAATTTAAAAACACAGCAAAAAGGAACCACACTAGGAAACTATAGACCGATAACGTGTCTGTCTACAATGTTTAAAATTACTCAAAGGCAAAATCCAAGATTATTTTGAAGAAAACAGGATCTTTCCAATAGACCAGAAAGGAAATGAAAAGCAGAGGTACCAAAGATCAATTTTAGATTAATAAGAGAATTGCAAAAGCTGAAAGACCAATTTACATGTGGTCTGGATTGATTACAAAAAAGGCATTTTGATTCATCACCACAGAGCTATATTATCAAACATTTGGGAACCAACCGGCATTGGTAAAAACATTACAATATTTATAGATAAAATAACGAAGCCGGGGAAGACAGAACTGGGAGTTGCAAATGAAAAAAAATACGGGCTGGTTGAACCTGATGAGAGGCATTTTCCAGGCTGACTTATTATCACCCTTATTTGTCACTGCAACGATCCCACTTTCAGTGATTTTGAAGGAAATAAAATCTTGGCTCTCAAAAAGCAAAATAAAAACGCTAATGAAAGTTCCCATTTGCTCTATAATATGAATGATCTGAAACTTTATGGAAAATCAGAAATTGAAATCCAAGCATTGACAAATATGGTAAGAGTTTTTAGTACAGAGATAATAATGGAATTTGGCCTAGATAAATGTGCTACAGTTGTACTGTACAATAAATTGGGATGGAATCAGGGGTGGGATGCAAATATTTTTACTACTGGTTCTGTGGGCGTGGCTAGGTAGGAGTGGCTAGGTGGGCGTGGTCACATGATTGGGTGGGCATGGCTTCTTTCTTTTTTTTTGTGTAGCAACCCCCCCCCCGCACGCTCTGTTTTTTGGCTTCCTGGGCCTCATGGAAGCCCCCTGGTAGGGGGTTGCTCCAGGAAAACTTCTGTGAGGCCCAGGAAGCCAAAAAATGGAGCATGGGAGGCCCACAGTCAGTGTTGCGCATGATGTTGCACATGTGTGATAGGACTGACTGGGTGGGGAGGGGAGGGGCAAGCGGAGAGGGGTGGGGCCAGCCAGGGGCACGATTTTCCAGTTCTCTGAACTGGGCAGAATCGTAATAGAATAGAATGGAATTGTTGCAGCAAATTTTGTTTCCAAATCAGGACACAAGACCACGAAAGGTTGGAGAATACAGGTTTTATTTGCGCAAAGTGTTCAGGGCATTAATATGGCAAATTCTGAACCCCCAGCTCTTCCTGAGACATTATTTTCATACCCGTTATGACCTCAGCTTAGACCTGGGCATTCCTTTATCACATTTTACCAAATAAGGACAAGATTGTGTACATTTCTGAGAAGGAAATATAGAGGAAATGAGAAGTACAACTTTTGATTACTCCGTTATCTTACACCATCAATTATTTTCCATGTCCACCCTTGTTTACAGTAATGTGGATAGTTCCAGTTCCTGAGTTCAGCAATTTTATGGTTTTCCCAATGTTATGTTAAGCAAGGCTTCAGGGAAATCAGGGACTTTTGCTAAATATGACTTGTTGACTTGTGCTGAATATGAAAAGTGCTTTATATGCTCTTTTTCAACTGCTTCAGAATAAGAATTCTTTATTGGCCAAGTGTGATTGGACACACAAGGAATTTGTCTTGGTGCAAATGCTCTCCGTGGACATAAAAGAAAAGGTATATTCGTCAACAATCATAAGGTACAACACTTAATAATAGTCATAGGGTAGAATAAGTAACCAAATCATACTAGGAAACAATCAATAAAAATTGTTAGGATACAAGCAACAAGGTTATAGTCATAACTGGGAGGAGATGGGTGAAAGGAAGGATGGGAGGATTAATAGTAATAATAATAGTAGCGCAGACTTTGTAAATACTTGGACAGTGTTGAGAAAATTATTTTAGCAGAGTGATGGCATTTGGGAAAAAATTGTCCTTGTGTCTAGTTGTTCTGGTGTGCAGTGCTCTAAAGCAGGGGTCCCCAACCACCGGTCCGCGGACTGGTACCGGTCCGCGGAATAAGTCCTACTGGGCCGCTGGCTTGCTGGGCGCCACCATCTTTTTTGATGAAAAAGTGCTTCCGGTGAGCTTTTCCGGGTAGAAAGCTCACCGAAGCACCTTTCATCAAAAAGATGGCGGCGCCCAGCTGATGCCGGTACCAGGCCACGGCGTAAAAAAGGTTGGGGATCACTGCTCTAAAGCATCGTCTTGAGGGAAGGAGTTGAAACAGTTTCTGTCCGGGAAGTGAGGGGTCTGTAGATATTTTCCCAGCCCCCCTTTTGACTCATGCAGGATACAACCGGTTCTATAGAACCGGTCTGAACCGGTAGAATCCCACCCCTGGATGAAATCCTGAATTGCAGCAGAAATGAAATGTCAAATGGCCAATCCATCCAAAGCCAGTTTTGCAGTGATTTGCTTAAGACCTGTGGCAAGACAAGTTGTAAAACGAGGCAAAACAACTTCTCACTTAGCAGCGGGTTCCACTGTGGCCGTAAGTCCAAGGACTACCTTTAAAAGAGTAAAACCAGCCATTTGTCCTGGAAGGGGATTCACTTAGCAGCTGTGGCAATAAAGGTGGAGCATAGATGACTTAACAGCTTCTCACGCAGCGGCAGAAGTTTTGGATTCCGTTGTGGTTGTAACCCGAGGACTACCAGTAAAATTGTCACCAGTCATTTCTCCCTCTTAATAAAAACCTACCGAGCTTCGAGCTTTCCTGCTACTCGGTTGCTGCTTCTCGTTTATTATATTAGACAGTTATTGGAAGACTTTCCAGCAAACAAATATTGTATTTATATTATATCAACCCCTCAGCATCCTCCTGAGTTATCACAATGCAAAATCGGTTTTATCCCACCGCTGAAAACCCACATGGATTATTGCAGCTCTCTCCGCAGTGGCTCCAAAATTTGTTCTCCAATTACGTCGGGGAATTGCTATAGATCCAGGAGGAATCTGTTTAAATGACTCCAGGTCATTATCTCTCCCAAAATATAGGAAAACACTTCCATTAAGCTGCCTCCGAGTTCCCCGATCAGCTATTTTCTAGGTAAGATTTAATGGCTTTCCGTATGCAAAACAATCCTGTGTGCAGGATGGCAAATTATATTTGTTGTGTGTTAAGATAACAAATTATTAAAAGTTTTTTTTAAAAAATATAGAAAGATGAAGGAATTTCCTTCTTCCTTACCAGGAAGGCCTCTTCAGTAACAAGGTGTATAATGCTTCGGCTCACGGATTTACTACTTGCTCAATCTGTGGCAAATATTCTTTCTTTCTTCCTCTCTCTGGATTCCCGAGCAACTGTTGCTCAGCTGTTAACACACACCGAAGCTTTTGATCTTGGTATAAATATGTCTAAATCCTTGAGTAGGGGGAGCTGCTTTGATCTGTTAAGCTAACCTTTTGGTGTTTATAGAGATTCATCTTCTCTACCCTAATCAGTCAAATATTTGTTTCTGAAGATGATTGTCTGGATACTATTAATAACCCCCGAAGCCAGAAACAAGGCAGTAGTATCATTTCTTCTTCTTCTCCTCCACCTCCTCCTCTCTCCCAACTTCCTCCTTCTCCCTCTCTTTCTTCTCCTCTCTGTCCCAACTTCCTCCTTCTCCTCCTCCTCCTCTCTGTCCCATCCTGGCCCTCCCCCTCCTTCTCTTTCTCCTCCTCCTCTCTGTCCCATCCTCCTGCTTCTCCTTCTCCTCCTCTCTGTCCCCTCTTCCTCCTCCTCCTCCTCCTTCCTTGACATTTCTTGAAAGTTTGGGTTTTTTTCTAAGTATTTTATTAAAAACTTCGCTACGAAACTATGTGGTCGGGCTTAGTTTTTAGGGAGGAAAATAAGGGGAAAAGATACTGCCTCTGCCTGCTAGCATCCATCGGTATTCATCTGGCTAGCGTCCTGTCAGTGTGTGAGAGAGTTGAAGGCTGTTTGGAAACTGAAAGAGTATTTGCTGTGTGAGCAAGGAGTAGATAGCAAGGACCCTGGGCGGAGCTTAGCTCAACTGTTATGTACTAAAGCTGGTTGCTGCTGTGAAACTAAAAAACTCCTGAACCTCCTCTCCTCTGCTTGTGTTTTGCATTTGGAAGAGATTTCTTTTCAGGTGGGGAGGGGGAGTGGAACTCTTTAGCATCAGATGATAATAATAATAATAATAATAATAATAATAATAATAATAATAATAATAATAATAATAATAATAATAATAATAATAGTATAGGAAATACTCTAAATGCTCTGATGGTCATTTGGAAAAATCCTCTCTTAGTGAGCCCTTAGAAGCCAAGAGGAACATAGGTGCCCAATTTCAAGTTTGTAGGCTTTACGGTTCTGGAGATTTTGTGATGATGCGTGAGGGGTATTTCGCTTTTATATAGAGAGAGATTTCCTTTGCAACAATGAAAGATATTACAAGAAAGAAAGAAAAAGAACATAGTGAAGCAAGGAAGCAACTTTCCACCCTCACACACAAACCATTTCATAATCTCTTTACCTCCTCTTAATTAACAGATGGAAAACTCTTCATTCACTCATCTCTTAACTCAAGGCAAATCCAATACGTAACATCATCTTCAATCCCGTTGCCAAGAAAAAGTCCAAACAGAGCTCTAAAATAGGACTAATTAACAGATATAAAACTCAACATTCCATATCTCAGCTTTTAGCTGTAATTGTTAAATCCCATTTAAAAGGCATAAAATGGTTCTGATATCCTGGTGTAAATGAAAAACTTAAGTTTAACAAGACTCTTAAAAAGCCAAACTCTCAAATATCCCTTATGTCTAGAATAATTGTAGGAAAAAAGCTGAAACCACCATGTTAATTGTAAGCAAACCTAATACATAGCCATACTTTATTGAATTAATTGGGATAATAAGAAACCTCCACTCATAAGTTTGGTCTAGTGATGAAGACACCAGGTTAGAAAAAGAAGATGGTGAGTTCTAGTCCTGGCTTAGGCATGAAAGGTGGCTGGGTGACTTTGGGCCAATCACCAGGAGACAGTGAGTTCTAGTCTCTCCTTAGGCATGGAAACTAGCTAGGTGACTTTGGGACAATCACTTGGAGATGGAGAGTTCTAGTCCTGGTTTAGGCATCAAAGCAGTTTGGGTGACTGTGGGACAATCACTAGGACACGGTGAGTTCTAGTTTGTCCTTTGGCATGGAAACTATCTGGGTGACTTTGGGACAATCACCAGGAGATGGTGAGTTCTAATCCCATTGTAGATACAAACTCTGGCTGGGTGACTTTGGGCCAATCACCAGGAGATGGTGAGTTCTAATCCCATTGTAGATACAAACTCTGGCTGGGTGACATTGGGCCAATCACCAGGAGATGGTGAGTTCTAATCCCATTGTAGATACAAACTCAGGCTGGGTGACTTTGGACCAATCACCAGGAGATGGTGAGTTCTAATCCCATTGTAGATACAAACTCTGGCTGGGTGACTTTGGGCCAATCACCAGGAGATGGTGAGTTCTAATCCCACTGTAGATACGAACTCTGACTGGGTAACTTTTGCCAATCACCAGGAGACAGTGAGTTCTAGTCCCGTCTTAGGCATGACAGCCATCTGGGTGACTTTGGGCCAATACCTCTCTCTCAGCCCACCTCACAATGTTGGTGTTGTGGGGAAACAGGAGGAGGAGGGAATATGGTTTACTGCCCTGTGTTATTTATAAAAAATAATAATAATAAAGGCTGGATAAAAATAAAACAAAAGGTAGAATTTAATCTAAAATAAAATCTAAAATAAGATAAGACAGGGTGCCTTTGCCACTATAGGCAGAGGAAGCAGGGGTCCAAAGGACAAAAAATGTGCATTGTAATGTGTGTAATTGTGGTGCAGTTGTGGTTGGGCCTTGCTCTGTTAAATTGCAGGCGGCTGGTTTGCGGTCACATTAAATTAGCCAGCCAAGCTCTCTTTCTTCGGCATCATTATCCAAGGGTCAGGTCACTGCCTCACAATTTATTCGAGACCCCCCTCCCCTCTATTTTCTGGGTTCCCGCAGCTCCGTAAACTAGAAACTGAACTGCAAAAGCCGAATTCACACAATCTTCCATGGTGACCTGCTTTATGGCTCAGCCTGCCGTGAGGTCACAGCCCGACTGGGGTTGGGGACATGGCACCCAGCCTTATTCGGAGCAATAATAATATATTAAACTTGTACATGCCACCCGACTCTCAGCAACTCAGCTGGGTGGCAGACCACCACTGAGAATGCAGAAACTGTAATAAAAGCCATAAAGGCAAAACAAATAAACGTTTGGCAAAGCTAATAAGGCCAGGGGTGTTTTTTTCTCCCTCGCCAAAGACCTGTTTGAACCGTTACAGCCTTCGGTGGCATAAATAATACATACGTGACTAAATTAGTGCCTCTGTATTTCTCTCTCTCTCTCTCCGCACAAGAGGCCAGGTGCCGACGTTGTGCCAAGGGAGGACTCGGGAGAGTGGCAAAAACATTGGGATGGCAGCCATGAACCCACAACCAAAGCTTTGCTTTAATTGTCTAACGGAATGTGCAGTTCAGTGGCTTCACAAGTAAGTTCAAGGCTGGGATTCAGCGGTTTGGGCCGGTTCGCATGAACCGGCTGTTAAATCTGGTTCATGAAACCGGCAGCTGAACCAACTGGCTGGCCCCGCCCATCCTGCCCCGCCCTCCTAGGATTCTTCAGGCAGCCCATTTTGGATGCAGGTAAGTGCAGGGCCCACACGGAGGCTCCGGGAGGGCGAAAACGGACCGAACCGGAAGTTCCAGAAGTCTGGAAACGGGCCTGTTTCCAGCTTCTGGTGGGCCTCCGGAGCCTGGGGGAGGCCATTTTCACCCTCCCAGAGGCCCAAGGGAAGCCTCCGGACTCTGGGGAAGGTGAAAAATGGCCTTCCCAGAAGTTCTGATAGGCCACGCCCACCATGGCCACGCTCACCCAGCAACCGGGCAGAGAACGGGTTGCTGGGACTTTGGAATCCCACCCTGAGGAAGTTCCTGGCCCTCGGCAGGGAAAAGCAAATGCACAGGTACAGAACAGGTGGCACCTGGCTCAATAGTAGGAGCTGTGAGAGGGATTGAGGAGTCTTAGTGGACATTCCCTTAAATAGGAGCCAGCCGTGTCCAGCAGCAGCCAAAAAGGCCAATGCAATCCTAGGCTGCATCAACAGAGGGATGGAATCAAGATCACCTGGAGGGTTAATACACCTTTGTAAGGCCTTGGCAAGGCCACACTTGGAAGACTGCATCCAGTTTTGGTTGCCACGGTGTAAAAAAGACATTGAGACTCTGGAAAGAGGTCAGAGAAGAGCAACCAAGGGGATTAGGGGACTGGAGGCTCAAACTTATGAACTGGTGCAAGAATAGACTATGTCTAGTCTGGTGAAAATAAGGATATGATAGCATTTTCCAATTTAAAAAAAAATATTTTTTGTTGTTGTGCATTTGTCCTTAATATTCATCACAGTTCCAATTTTACAACGTCGATCTGTACTGATTATATCAAGTCATTTTTTTTACATCATAGTGTACATCCTAATTAAAACTATCATGCAGTATAATCTCTTTTGACTACATAATGTGATACGTCATGATTATAACTATTATTTTCTTATTTATACCATAATACGCTATTACATTTATCATTTTGTGCATTTTAAATTACAGTATATTCACATACAATCCAATAGTGGTATGGCTTACATTGTTTATTTATTTATTTATTTATTTATTTATTTATTTATTTATTTGCCAATTGTTTACAAGATAATAAGTATAAGCGTATACATAGTTATGAATACATGAAATGGGTACATATAAGAAAAATAAAAGAATAAGAGAAACAATAGGACAGGGACGGTAGGCACGTTGGTGCGCTTATGCACGCCCCCTACAGACCTCTTAGGAAAGGGGTGAGGTCAATAGTAGACAGTCTAAGGTTAAAGTTTTTGGGTTTGGGGAAGAAACTACAGAGTCGGTAGAGTATTCCAGACATTGACCACTCTATTGCTGAAGTCGTATTTCCTGCAATCAAGTTTGAGTGCGGTTTACTTTGAGTTTGTATCTATTGTGTGCTCTTGTGTTGTTATGGTTGAAGCTGAAGTATTCATTGACAGGTAGGACATTGCAATGGATGATTTTATATACCATGCTTAAGTCAGACCGAAGACGGCGTAATTCAAGGTTTTCTAGTTCTAGAATTTCAAGTCTGGTGGCATAAGGTATTCTACAAAGTAGAGGAGTGGAGAACTCTTCTTGTGAAATATTTCTGGACTTTCTCAATTGTGCTAATATCAGATACGTAATGTGGGTTCCAGACTGATGAACTGTATTCGAGTATTGGTCTAGCAAATATTTTGTATGCTCTGGTTAGTAGTGTGATATTACCAGAGAAAAAGCTACGTAGGATTAGGTTAACAACTCTTAATGCCTTTTGGCTATGTAGTTGCAGTGGGCTCTAGCACTTAGATCATTAGAGGTGAGTATTCCAAGGTCCTTTACAGAGCTTGGGTCATCAACAAGATCTTGACTATTCAGCTTGTATTTTATTTTCTGATTTTTTTTGCCACTATGTAAGACAGAGCATTTATTTGTTGAGATTTGAAGTTGCCATTTGTTTGACCATTCTGATACATAGTCAAGATCTTTTTGAAGGGTAGCAGTATTGTCTGTGGTATTGAACAGCTTTACATCATCAGCGAAGAGAACGTATTCTTACTTATTTCGATATATCTGTGCTTGTTTCTCTTTGGTTAGTCTTCTTTCATGGTTAAATACTAATCTCTGCATCTTATTGTCAGTCTGTGCTCCCTTCAAAATCCAAGAAAGAAATACTCAGACTCCATGGGTTAGAGCAGGGGTCCCCAACCGCCGGTCCGCGGACCGGTACCGGCCATGCGAACAAGCCTTACCGGGCCGCTGGTTGCTGGGCGCCGCCATCTTTTTGGTAAAAAAGCAATTTTTAGTCAAAAAGATGGCGGCCAGCCAAGCGCTCAGTGAGCTTTTCGGGTGAAAGCCATTTCTACCGAAAAAGCTCACCAGCGCATGCGCACGATTTGATAAAATCCTCCTCGTGACGTCACCGGAAGTGATTTTTCAGTCAAAAAAGATGGCGCGCCCAGCTGACGCCGGAACCGGGTCGCGGCGCCAGCTGACGCCGGAACCGGGCGCGGCGTCGAAAAGGTTGGGGATCCCTGGGTTAGAGCAAAGTTATCCTTTTACTGGAAAATAAAGTGAAAGCTACAGATTTAATTCCAAATCTGAGAAATTGGCGCGCAGATCACATATACAAAGGAATGGAAATGCTCCCACCCCCCAAAGTCCAAATGACTCTTCCAATTAAAAGTTCTGAATATGATCATGTGGTCATCTCCAGGTGGTGATGAGGCCTCTGTCCGTTGACCTTGACATATTTTGATAAACGTTTGCAGTTGCGCAAAAGGGGATAGAAGCTAGCCAAGAAATGGAAAGTTAAAGACAGGAATCCCCCTCCCCTTGCTACCCACAGCAAAGGAATGCAAAAACACCTCCAGCTTTCTTCCCCTCCAAGTTCCCCCCTCCCTCCGTTGCTAATGACAGCCGAAAGAAATAGATTGGCATAGCAGCAGAGAAGATGCAATAGTTAGGATGCAGAAAACATATATTACGGAAGATATCTTGAGGCTGACACTTATTATTTATGCATCTTCCAATATTTTGGGGGCTGCCCCAAAGAGGAGGAGGTCAACATCTTCTCCAAAGCACCAGAAGGCAGGACCAGAACTCAACAAGGAGAGAAGCAACCTAGAATTAAGGAGAAACTTTCTGACAGTGAGAACAATCAACCAGTGAAACAGACGTTGCCTTCAGAAGTTGTGGGTGCTCCATCCCTGGAGGTTTTGAAGAAGAAACTGGACAGCCATTTGTCTGTAACGATGTAGGATCTCCTGCTTAAACAGGGGTTGGACTAGAAGACCTCCAAGGTCCTTCTAACTTTCCTTTTCTATTCTGTTCTCCAAAGCACCTGGACAAGAAGAAACAGATGGAATCATATCAAGGAAGAGAACCAATCCAGAAATGAATGAACATTTCCTGACATGACAACAACCAACCAGTTGGAGAGGGTTGCTTCCCGAAGTTGTGGGTGCTCCATCACTGGGGGTGAAAAGATGGAAAAAGATTTGTCTCAAGTTCTCTCACCTTGAACAGGAGACCTCCAAGGTTCCTTCCAGCCTTGTGAGTCTGTGATTTTAAGGTGGCTTATTTGCAGCTAAATAGGAGCCAGCCGTGTGCGGCGGCAGCCAAAAAAGCTAATGCAATCCTAAATTGCATTAACAGAGGGGTACAATTGAGATCAAGGGAGGTACTAATACCACTCTACAAAGCCTTAGTAAGACCACACCTAGAGTACTGCATCCAGTTTTAGTCACCACATTATAAAAAAGATATGGACACTCTAGAAATAGTCCAGAAAAGAGCAACCAGGATGATTAGGGGACTGGGGGCTAAAACATATGATGGACGGTTGCAGGAACTGGGCTTGGCTAGTCTAGGGAAGAGAAGGACCAGGGGAGACATGATAGTGGTCTAGCAATATTTGAGGGGCTGCCCCAGAGAGGAGGAGGGGGTCAAGCTATTCCCCAAAGCCCCCGAAGGCCGGACAAGGAATAATGGGTGGAAACTGAACAAGGAGAGATTTAACCTGGAAATAAGGAGAAACTTTCTGACAGTGAGAGCCATCCACCAATGGAACAGATGTTGCCTTCAGAAGTTGTGGGAGCTTCATCCCTGGAGGCTTTCAAGAAGAGACTGGACTGCCATCTGTCAGAAACAGTGTAGGGTCTCCCGCTTGGGTGGGGGGGTTGGACTAGATGACCTATAGGGTCCCTTCCAACTCTGATTATCTGTTATCTGCATCTCCTGAGGAAGCCAGTTGCAACAGTTTGTATGAATCTGTGTCACGCCTCCCCCGCGCCCTTTCACTCCAGGTGAAAATAGAGACACGGGTTGTGTTGGAGCTTGGAGCACAAGGCAGAGCAGTGGAGACAGGGGCGGACTTCAGTTCTCTGCCTGGTCGCCCCTGGGTGGGTGTGGCCATGGTGGGGAAAAGCAAATGCACAGGTACAGAACAGGTGGCACCTGGCTCAATAGTGGAGCTGTGAGAGGGATTGAGGAGTCTTAGTGGACATTCCCTTAAATAGGTGCCAGCCGTGTCCAGCAGCAGCCAAAAAGCCCAATGCAATCCTAGGCTGCATCAACAGAGGGATGGAATCAAGATCACCTGGAGGGTTAATACACCTTTGTAAGGCCTTGGCAAGGCCACACTTGGAAGACTGCATCCAGTTTTGGTTGCCACAGTGTAAAAAAGACATTGAGACTCTGGAAAGAGGGCAGAGAAGAGCAACCAAGGGGATTAGGGGACTGGAGGCTCAAACTTATGAACTGGTGCAAGAATAGACTATGTGTAGTCTGGTGAAAATAAGGATATGATAACATTTTCCAATTTAAAAAAAAATATTTTTTGTTGTTGTGCATTTGTCCTTAATATTCATCACAGTTCCAATTTTACAACGTCGATCTGTACTGATTATATCAAGTCATTTTTTTACATCATAGTGTACATCCTAATTAAAACTATCATGCAGTATAATCTCTTTTGACTACATAATGTGATACGTCATGATTATAACTATTATTTTCTTATTTATACCATAATACGCTATTACATTTATCATTTTGTGCATTTTAAACTACAGTATATTCACATAAAATCCAATAGTGGTATGGCTTACATTGTTTATTCTTACTTATTTCGATATATCTGTACTTGTTTCTCTTTGGTTAGTCTTCTTTCATGGTTAAATACTGATCTCTGCATCTTATTATTTATGCATCTTCCAATATTTTTGGAGGAGGTCAACATCTTCTCCAAAGCACCAGAAGGCAGGACAAGAACTAAACAAGGAGAGAAGCAACCTAGAATTAAGGAGAAACTTTCTGACAGTGAGAACAATCAACCAGTGAAACAGAAGTTGCCTTCAGAAGTTGTGGGTGCTCCATCCCTGGAGGTTTTGAAGAAGAAACTGGACAGCCATTTGTCTGTAATGATGTAGGATCTCCTGCTTAAACAGGGGGTTGGACTAGAAGACCTCCAAGGTCCCTTCTAACTTTCCTTTTCTATTCTGTTCTCCAAAGCACCTGGACAAGAAGAAACAGATGGAATCTTATCAAGGAAGAGAACCAATCCAGAAATGAATGAACATTTCCTGACATGACAACAACCAACCAGTTGGAGAGGGTTGCTTCCCGAAGTTGTGGGTGCTTCATCACTGGGGGTGAAAAGATGGAAAAAGATTTGTCTGGGATGAAACAAGTTCTCTCACCTTGAACAGGAGACCTCCAAGGTTCCTTCCAGCCTTGTGAGTCTGTGATTTTAAGGTGGCTTATTTGCAGCTAAATAGGAGCCAGCCGTGTGCGGCGGCAGCCAAAAAAGCCAATGCAATCCTATTAAATTGCATTCACAGAGGGGTACAACTGAGATCAAGGGAGGTACTAACACCACTCTACAAAGCCTTAGTAAGACCACACCTAGAGTATTGTATCCAGGTTTGGTCACCACATTATAAAAAAGATATGGACACTCTAGAAATAGTCCAGAGAAGAGCAACCAGGATGATGAGGGGATTGGGGGCTAAAACATGTGATGGACGGTTGCAGGAACTGGGCTTGGCTAGTCTAGGGAAGAGAAGGACAAGGGGAGACAGGAGAGCAGTCTTCCAATATTTGAGGGCTGCCACAGAGAGGAGGAGGAAGGGGTCAAGCTGTTTTCCAAAGCACCTGAACGCCAGATAAGGAACAATGGATGGAAACTGTTCAAGGAGAGATTCAACCTGGAAATAAGGAGAAACTTTCTGAAAGTGAGAGCCATCCACCAATGGAACAGAAGTTGCCTTCAGAAGTTGTGGGAGCTTCATCCCTGGAGGCTTTCAAGAAGACACTGGACTACCATTTGTCAGAAATGGTGTAGGGTCTCCCACTTGGGCTGGGGGTTGGACTAGATGACCTACAAGGTCCCTTCCAACTCGGTTATTCTATATTCAGTGGAACAACTTGCCTTCAGAAGTTGTGGGAGCTTCATCCCTGGAGGCTTCCAAGGAGAGACTGGACTGCCATCTGTCAGAAACGGTGTAGGGTCTCCCGCTTGGGCAGGGGGGTTGGACTAGATGACCTATAGGGTCCCTTCCAACTCTGATTATCTGTTATCTGCATCTCCTGAGGAAGCCAGTTGCAACAGTTTGTATGAATCTGTAATGCGCCTCCCCCCCGCCCTTTCACTCCAGGTGAAAATAGAGACACGGGTTGTGTTGGAGCTTGGAGCACAAGGCAGAGCAGTGGAGACAGGGACGGACTTCAGTTCTCTGCCTGGTTGCTGGGTGGGCGTGGCCATGGTGGGCGTGGCCTAGTCGGCCTCCTGCACCGTGGCCCAGGCTCCCGAGGCTTTCTGGAAATCAGGAACGCGCCCATTTTCGGCCTTCCTCAACTTCCGGGAGGCCCGTGTTTTTTTGCCCCCCCCTCCAAGGCTCCGCACATGCCCTGCACATACCTGCATCCGAAACGGGGCCACATGGGGACTCCTGGGAGGGGAGAGGCGGAGTGGGTGGGGCCAGCCGGGAATGAGATTTGGGAGTTCTCCGAACCGCACAGAATCTTAGCTAGGGGCTCTCCCGAACCCCTGCAAACCCCCAGCAGCCCAGCCCCTGATTTGGAGACCACATCTTGGATGCTGCTGCTGCTGAACCCAGTGTCAGGCGGTGCTCCATTCAAAATCCAAGAAAGAAACACTTAGACTCTTTTAGTTAGAGAAAAAGAATTCTTTTACTGGAAATGAAGTGGTAGCAACAAAAGAATTCTGAATCTGAGGAAATAGGCGCGTAAATCACATATACAAAGTGATGGAAATGTTCCCACCCCCAAAAGTTCAACTGGTTCTTCCAATTAAAAGTTGTAAATATCATCATGTGGACATCTTCAGGTGGTGATGAAGTTTCTGTCCGTTGACCTTGGCATACTTTGATAAAGGTTTGCAGCTGCGCAGAGAAAAGAAAGCTAAGCGAGAAATAGAAACCTAAGCAGGAATGGACTCTCCCCTCCTCGGTTTATACAATGCTAAATTTTACCACCTCCAGCCCGCTTCCCATACTTGTCCCCCCTCCTCCCCCCCGTTACTTATGGCAGCCGAAAGATGCAAAGCAGAAATAGAAGATCTTGAAGGCTGACACCCAGCTCCCTTCTTGGGAAAGCTTCCCATTTAGCATTTCTAACTGGCTTGGGGGCTCACTAGCTTTTTAATACCACTCTGTAAAGCCTTAGTAAGGCCACACCTAGAGTCCTGCATCCAGTTTTGGTCACCACATGATAAAAAAGATGTTGCGACTCTAGAAAAAGTGCAGAGAAGAGCAACCAGGATGATGAGGGGACTGGAGGCTAAAAGATACAATGAACGGTTGCAGGAACTGGGCCTGGATAGTCTAGAGAAGAGAAGGACCAGGGGAGACATGATAGAGGTCTTCCAATACTTGAGTGGCTGCCCCAGAGAGGAGGAAGGGGGGTCAAGCTATTTTCAAAGGCACCCGAAGGCCAGACAAGGAACAATGGATGGAAACTGAACAAGGAGAGATTCAACCTGGAAATAAGGAGGAATTTTCTGACAGGGAGAACAATCAACCAGAAGTTGCCCTCAGAAGTTGTGGGAGCTTCATCCCTGGAGGCTTTCAAGAAGAGACCGGACTGCCCATCTGTCAGAAATGGGGTAGGGTCTCCTGCTTGGGCGGGGGAGTTGGACTAGATGACCTTCAAGGTCCCTTCCAACTCTGATTATCTGTTATCTGTTAGCCAGGGACCTGGCTCTCCCTCTTCTCAGCTCTCCCTCCCTCCCTCCACATTTCCAGAGCCTCCTTCCCTGGCTCAAGTCTCCTCATTTGACACCTGCCGCCAGAAGCACCACTGCTTGAACTGTGGCCCTTATCCAACTGGAGGCATCCTCCAATGCTTGGCCTGGTGTCCGTGTTGTGTTGTGTTGTCATTTCAAAGTGCAGCTGGTACCAAACGACACTTTTGCGCCACAGGCAAGGCTCTCTCGCCAAGCCAGGCCTGCCCACAATGTCTCTCCCTGTCTCTCTCTCTCTCTGTGTGTGTGTGTATGTGTGTGTTTATCTGTGTGCACAAAGCAGTGTTTAAACGAAGGGGGTGCATAAATCACCTCGGTGTGCGGTGGGCATTTTACAATTCTCACTTTCCCTCCTCCTGCCCAGAAACAGCCGTAAATAACCAGTCGGTAGGCTCTGCCACTTGTCTCCCGCGTGGAGGATTTATGCGGGGGCGAAGGCATAGATCTTGGTGGGCTTACAGGGGCTGTAAATAATCCGAACTTTAACTGTCAGCTGGGGATTATTTTTGGTGCACAAATACTTCCATGCCCCGTGCATCCACCTGTTTGTCCTCAATGGCTGCCCTTGCTTGGACCCGCCGTGCCGCTTCTTCTGGCTGAGAAGCATGGCAGGTGGAAAGCCAGGGATGCGACCAACCGCTGCAGATCTGCATTTGCACATTATGCACACGGGAAGGTGCAGAATTAAAGAGAGAGCGAGAAGCGTTGCCTGATGGGGAGGCAGCTGCCTTTTCAAGGGTTCTTTGGAGTTTATGGCTCACAAATCCCATGGTGCTGTTAGTATCCTTCAGTGGAGATGCTTAAGAACAGACTGGACAGCCATTTGTTTGAAATGGTACAAGGTCTCCTGCTGGAGCAGGGGTGGGTGGGCTAGAAGACCTCTAAGGTCCCTTCCAACTCTGTCATTCTGTTGTTCTGTTACTCTGGTCCATCCTTGTTTGCATTTTGGGGCACAAGGCTGCATGATTCTGTGGATGATATACATCTCCAGGCTCCAGGAGTCCTAAGAAACATCTCATTTCCATCAAGCGAATTGGTCCTTTGCGTGTTCCACTCCTTGAGTTGAGCAGTCAAACATCTAGAACATCTGGACTCCAGAAGTTGTGGGGGCTCCATCACTGGAGGCTTTCCAAAAGAGACTGTACAACCACTTATCTGGAATGGTCTAGGGCAGCGATGGCTAACCTTTTCGGCACCAAGTGCCTCAGCTCTGCCGTGCATCTCTGGGCATGCAACCTTCCCACCGCGCATGTATCTCACACCTGTACATGTGCATGTGCCCTGTGCATGCACATGGATCCCTGTGCATGCACCCCACCCTCCACACATGCACGGCAGAGACCTAAAGAGCAGCTGGCTAGTGGGAGGCATGTGCATGCATGCATGGCAGAGCTGAACTGGGGTGAGAGTTCGCATTCCCACAGAGAGGGCTATGCGTGCCACCTCTGGCACGCGTGCCATAGTTTCACCATCATGGGTATAGGGTCTCTTGCTCGAGCAGAGGGTAGGACTAGAAGACCTCCAAGGTCCCTTCCAACTCTATGATTCTATGTTCTATGAGTTGGCCATTGTTTGCTGTGGGTGTAGGAGAGGACCAGGTTGAGCCGGAGGGAGGGCTCAAGCACGTCATCAGCCTCGAGTCCCATTGAGTCCAGAAGTGATCTAAGTCCAGCCCATCTTGAGCGCCTCTGACTCTTATCCACAGCCAATTTGCTCTGACCATGTGGAGTTGAGCTTCTTTTAGACGGCTTTAGCCTGCAACAAACCTCAACTCATTTGAACCGCCTTGGCTGCTGATTTCGTGCACTTGACCGTGGGGTTGGGAATGCTGCAAGCATTTGGACTGGCACAGCCAGAAATCTCTCAGGCAGGAGGTAGTCAATGGGGCAGGACTGAGGAAGGAGGGTGTGATTTTGAAGGTAGAACCGTGGTGGGACGCTGGAATGGACTGACTGGAATGGAAAACTGGAGGTGGTGTGATTTGAAGGGTTCAGAAATGACTGTGTGGGTTAGAATGGAATGGAATGGAATGGAACAGAATATGGAATGGAATGGAATGGAATAGAATGGAATAGAATAGAATAGAATAGAATAGAATAGAATAGAATAGAATAGAATAGAATAGAAAGCATGGAGTGGAATGGAGTGAATGGAATGGAATAGAATAGAGCAGAACATAATAGAATAACAGAGTTGGAAAGGACCTTGGAGGTCTTCTAGTCTACCCCCCTGCCTAGGCAGGAACCCCTACACCACTTCAGACAAATGGTTATCTAAACTTCCAGAGTTGGAGCATTCACAACTCCTGAAGCCAAATTCTTCTACTGATTATCTTCACTGTCGGGAAATTCCTCCTCAGTTCTAGGTTGCTTCTCTCCCGGATGAGTTTCCCTCCGTTGCTTCTTGTCCTGCCCTGGTCCCTCCCTCTCCTTGGTGGCAACCCCTGAGATCTTGGAAGTCTGCTCTCATGTCTTTCCTCGTCCTTCTTTTCATTAGACTAGACCTACCCAGTTCCTTCTAGGATGGCTCCTAGGCGTCCTGTGGGATCTTCCTTGGGATGTCCCGTTCACCCGTTCATCAGAATACAGAATAACAGAGTTGGAAGGGACCATGAAGGTCTTGTAGTCCAACCCCCCTGTTTATGCAGGAGGCCTTACATCATTTAAGACAAATGCTCGTCCAATCTTTTCTCGAAAAGTGTTCAACCTCCATCGGCAATCGTGCGTGGCTTCCACGTTGTTGAACCGAGTTCTGAGATCCTCTCCAAGGAGGCCAGAGAAGTGGGATGCAAGCAGGCTGCGTGGGGTCTTTGAAGAAATCGGGACACCCAACGATCGGCGGGGGGGTCTCCATCGATTCAAACTACCTGGAACAATTGAGGGGCAAGAATGCCGTTTTCTTGTTAACTCCATGGTCGGAAGGCAGGAGAGCAGAAACGGGAGCCCACTTGGGGATTGGGGATAATTACAGGAAGATTACAGAAAGCATTACCAGCATCCAGCAAAGGCCAATTTGGAGCTTTAATTCCGTGGCGGTGATACTTGGCTAATCCCGACAGAAACCCTGGCTGATGGGGGGAGGAAGGAGAGCGCGGAAGATCAGCCGGCTGGATTCAAGGCGAAGGGCTTGTAAAAACCTTTGCTTGCAGTGAAGATTAGAGTATCGTTTGTGTTTACCTGGAAATAGAACCAGGCTGGGGAATTGCAGGCAGGGCGAACCGCAATTCGGACTTCTTTAGGAAAACACGGATGGCCGTGTTTATCCAGAAAATGCTCATCAAGAACAGGCGGACTGGCTAGTAGAACAAACAGCATGATAAAATCTCCACTAAGGGACTGAAAAACGTTCAGAATTCTTTCAGCTTATCTCTCCCTCTCCCCCCTCTCTCTTTCTCCCTCCCACTCTTCTCCTCTCTCTCCCTTTCTCTCCCTCCCTCTCCCCCTCCCTCTGTCTCCGTCCATCCCTCTGTCACTCTCCCTCCCTCCCTCTCTCTCCCTCCCTCCCTCTCTCTCCCTTCCCTCTCCCCCTCTCTTTCTCCCTCCCACTGTTCTCCTCTCTCTCTCCCTTTCTCTCCCTCCCTCTCCCCTCCCTCTGTGTCCCTCCCCTCCCTCTGTCTCTCTCCTCCCTCTCCCCTTCCTCTCTCCCTCTCCCCTCCCTCTCCTCCCTTCCTCTCTCCCCCTCTCCTCTGTCTCCCTCCGTCCCTCTGTCTCTCCCCCTCCCTCCCTCTCCCTCCCTCCTGTCCTCCCTCCCTCTTCTCTCTTCCCCCTCCCTCTCTCTCTCCCTCCCTCTCTCTCCTCCCTCTCTCCCTCCCTCCCTCCCTCTTTCTCTTTCTCTCTCTCTCTCCCTCTCCCCCTCTCTCCCTCCCTCTGTCTCCCTCCCTCCCTCTGTCTCTCTCCCTCTCCCCCTTCCTCTCTCCTCTCCCTCCCTCCCTCTCTCTCCTTCCCCCTCCCCTCTCCCCTCTCCCCTCTCTTTCTCCCTCCCACTCTTCTCCTCTCTCTCTCCCTTTCTCCCCCCCTCCCTCTCCCCTCTCCTCCTCCCTCTCCCTCCCTCCCTCTGTCTCTCTCCCTCCCTCTCCCCTCTCTCCCTCCCTTCCTCCCCCCTCTCTCTATTTTTGTATGTGTGTAGAAAAATAGGTCTCTCTCACATTTCATGCAAAACTCGAACAGAGACAATTCAGAAGTGGAGAAGCAGAAGTGGTGCAAATTCGGAATGATAACTGGATTCAATCCAGATTGCTGGACTGGACGATCTCTTGGTCTGGCTGGCTGGCTGAGCAGTAGCATATAAACAGAGATACATAAACAAACCCCACTCCTTTCTAGCCCTGATGATGTTATCTGCTTGGGTCACGAAATGTCTGGGAGAAAACCATCAAGCTCAGAGACCACCAAGGACTCCACAGGTTAACCCTGAGCTACAAACATTCCCTTTTTATTTACGCTTGGAAGACTGCACATAGTTTTGGTCACCACGATACAAAAAAAAAAAAGATGTTGAGACTCTGGAAAAAGTGCAGAGAAGAGCAACAAAGAGGATTAGGGGACTGGAGGCTAAAACATACAAAGAACAGTTGCATTAACTGGACATGGCTAGTCTAGGGAAGAGAAGGACCAGGGGAGACAGGAGAGCAGTCTTCCAATATTGGAGGGGCTGCCCCAAAGAAGAGGGAGTCAAGCTACGCTCCAAAGCCCCTGAGGGCAGGACAAGAAGCAACAGGTGGAAACTAATCAAGGAGAGAAGAAACCCAGAACTAAGAAGACATTTTCTGCCAATGGAACAACTTGCCTTCAGAAGTTGTGGGTGCTCCAACACCAGAAGTTTTTAAGAAGAGATTGGAAGAGCCGATGGTCCAGAAGGCATGGCGTCTCCTGCTTCAAGAGGGGGTTGGACTAGAAGACCTCCAAGGTCCCTTCCCACTCTCTTATTCCGCATTTCTGGTTATGAGGATAAGAGAACCTGGCAGGTGATTGTCCCTGTCTAGTGAGGGTGCTGGAAAACCACCACAAGGAGCCACCCCTTGTCTGTCCTTGGGAATTTCCACCCCACCCCACATCCCCCCAAAAAGCTAAGCTGAGCTGTTCCTGGTTTTTAATTGGAGCGAAGAGAATCGGGAAACCCCAGGGCTGTTAAGCCAGCCTGGGCGATAAAAGGCATATTTGAAGAAATCAATGCTCTGTATCACTTCTGTACCTTCGCCAGAAGAATAACAAGGATCTCTCCACGTAATCCCCAGGAATCAAGGGTGGCCTATCCAGTCCCCGCATTTCCCGTTTTCACAATTCAGGATTTTTGCACCCTGAAGTAGCAGAAACCTACAGAAAACCTGTGCGACCAGCGTTGCATCTAGTCCCATTTCTTCCTCCTATTTTAATGGCTTGTTTTCCTTCCCCAAAAGCCTCCAACGGTTTTCACACCTGGGTGCTCGACTCACAGGCAACGGTGGTCTCATTACTTCCCTGGTCTTTTTCTCTCACCCCGGGGAGCCTGGCTGAAAATCACATCACGAGCCATTCGGTGAGGGCGTCAGGTGAGGAGAAAGGCGATTCGGTGGCGAGAATTCGAGACGGCGATATTTCCTGTCGGTCCGTCCATGTGATCCCGTCTAATAAAGGGGCTTCTGCAAACCGAATTTGCAGAATAACCATCCAGAAGCAGAAAATCAAGGGCAGCAACGGAACTGTCGATCTCCTATTCAAAACCAGATTACAGGTAGTCCTTGATTTACAATCATTCACTTAGTGACCGTTTGAGGGAGTGGTGCGGTGGCCTAGAGGTGGAGCTCTGGCCTCACAATCAGGAAGCTGTGAGTTAAGTCCTAGGCAGAGGCAGGTATTTCTCTCTCTGGGCACAAGGAGAATATATCTGCCGAATATAACTCCGTACTGGTGACAGGTTGGGCATCCGGCCAGTAAACACTCTGCTAGCTCCATTCAGTTGCCCAGACTCTACCCTGCAAGGGATTTGGGGGTCATTAAAAGAAAATGATGATTTAATGACCGTTTGAAGGTACAACGGCACTGAAGAAAGTGACTTAAGGCCATTTTTCACACTTACGACCGTTGCAGTATCCCCATGGCCACAGGGTCAAAATTTGGACGCTTGGCAACTGACTCGTATTTATGATGGTTGCAGAGTCCTGGGGTCACGTGATCCCCTTTTTGTGACCTTCTGACAAGCAAACATCCACGGGGAAGCCAGATTCACTTAACAACCGTGTTACTAATGTAACAACCGCAGTGATTCACTTAGCAATGGTGCCCAGGAAGGCCATAAAATGGGGCAAATCTCCCTTTTTGAAATTTTAGGCACCGTTGTGATGCTTAAGTCAAGGGCTACCTGGATTGCTTTTTTAAATTGGTGTCCCTTGTGGAGTTCCTTGTATATTTTTGGCTAGAGGGACGCCTAGATGGCCTTTGGGTTTCCCTAGAAGGGCTAAGCCTGGAGGTCAGCTGCCAATCCCTGCCTCCGCTGGAGCCCAGGACCCTTGGTTTTGGACAACCATCCTTGACCATCCTTGGTGCACAGCCCTTCTTGCCCTCATCCGAGAGCTGGGCTGGAGCAGCGACGGGCGGAAGCTGTTCAGAGGGAGATCCAGCCTGGAAATGAGGAGGGACTTCCCGACAGGGAGAAGGATTAGTGGAAAGGCTTCTAGAAGTGGCGGTGGCTCGTTCCTGGAGGTTTTCAAGAAGAGAATGGACAACATTTGTCCAGGATGGGGTGAGGAATCCTCTCTTGGGAGAGTGGGGGTTGGACTAGAAGACCTCCAAGGTCCCTTCCAGCCTCTATTCCATTCCATTCCATTCCATTCCATTCCATTCCATTCCATTCCATTCTATTCTATTCTATTCTATTCTATTCTATTCTATTCTATTCTATTCTATTCTATTCATTTTTCTATTCAATTCTATTCTATTCTATTCTATTTCTATTTCTATTTCTATTTCTGTTCCTATTCTGTTCTGTTCTGTTCCATTCCATCCATTCCATTCCCTATTCTATTATTCTATTCCCTATTCTATTCTATTCTATTCTATTCTATTCTATTCTATTCTATTCTAGTCTAGTCTAGTCTAGTCTAGTCTAGTCTAGTCTAGTCTAGTCTAGTCTAGTCTATTCCTCCATATAATTCTTCCAAAGATTCTCCTGCTTGAGAAGGGGGCTGGACTAGAAGACCTCCAAGGTGCCTTCCAGCTTCTATTCCATTCCATTCCATTCCCATTTCCGTTTCCGTTTCCGTTTCCGTTTCCATTTCCGTTCCTATTCCTATTCCTATTCCTATTCCTATTCCTATTCCTATTCCTATTCCTATTCCTATTCCTATTCCTATTCTATTCTATTCTATATTCTATTCTATTCTTATTCCATTCCCACTCCCCTCAGCCAGCCCCAGAGACCTGGTGGGGTGGGGAAGAGGGCCAGCACCCCTCCCCCCTCTCTCCTCCCTGAAGACCCTTTTGAGGGGGCCCAGAGCAGAAGGACAAAATCATTTTCTGGTGGCTGCCGCACCGCACCGTCTTCCTTGAACTGTGAGCCAAAGCTGGCAGCAGCCATAAATCACCTGCGAGCACCAGCACCTGCTGAGACGCCCTGGGGTGATGCACGATCGGTTCTCCTTTGGAACCTGGTTTGTTCCAACACTGTTTTGAACATCTAACCTGCAAGGGGGAGACGCTGCTGTGTTTCCTGTTGACTTATGGGCTTTACTTCAAATGTAGGATTCATTGGTCCTTTCCCCCACTCCGTGACTTAAGGAGGGAGTAAGGGGGCTGTTGCCAGGCAGGTGAGGGAATGCAGAGAAGAGCAACCAGGAGGATGAGGGGACTGGAGGCTAAAACATACGAAGAACGGTTGCAGGAACCGGGCCTGGCTAGTCCAGGGAAGAGAAGGACCAGGGGAGACGGGAGACCAGGGCTCCAATATCTCAGGGGCTTCCCCGGAGAGGAGGAGGGGGTCAAACTATTCTCCAAAGCGGAAGGAAGGAAGGAAGGAAGGAAGATGAGAGAGAAAGAGAAAAAAGAAAAAAAAGAAAGAAAGAAAGATGAGAGAGAAAGAGAGAAAGAAAGAAAGAAAGAAAGAAAGAAAGAAAGAAAGAAAGAAAGAAAGAAAGAAAGAAAGAAAGAAAGAAAGAAAGAAAGAAAGAAAGAAAGAAAGAAAGAAAGACATCTGAGGAAACCATGGATGGACAGAAGATATGTCTAGTTTAAGGAAAAGGAGGATGGGGTGTCATGATAGCAACTTCCAATATCTCAGGGCTTCCCACAAAGAAGAGATGTAAATAAGATGTGGAGACTCTCGAAAGAGGGCAGAGAAGAGCAACCAGGATGATGAGGGGACTGGAGGCTAAAACATACCAAGAATGGTTGCAGGAACTGGGCCTGGCTAGTCTGGTGAAGAGAAGGACCAGGGGAGACAGGAGAGCAGCCTTCCAATATTTGAGGGGCTGCCCCAGAGAGGAGGAGGGGGTCAAACTATTCTCCAAAGCGGAAGGAAGGAAGGAAGGAAGGAAGGAAGGAAGGAAGGAAGGAAGGAAGGAAGATGAGAGAGAAAGAGAGAAAGAAAGAAAGAAAGAAAGACATCTGAGGAAACCATGGATGGACAGAAGATATGTCTAGTTTAAGGAAAAGGAAGATGGGGTGTCATGATAGCATCTTCCAATATCTCAGGGCTTCCCACAAAGAAGAGATGTAAAAAAGATGTTGAGACTCTACAAAAAGTGCAGAGAAGAGCAACCAGGAGGATGAGGGGACTGGAGACTAAAACACATGAAGAATGGTTGAAGGAACTGGGCTTGGCTAGTCTAGGGAAGAGAAGGACCAGGGGAGACAGGAAAGCAATGTTCCCATATTTGAGGGGCTGCCCCAGAGAGGAGGAGGAAGGGGGTCAAGCTATTCTCCAAGGCACCCGAAGGCCAGACAAGGAACAATGGATGGAAACTGATCAAGGAGAGATTCAAATCAGTCCTCCAATGTTTGAGGGCTGCCCCAGAGAGGAGGAGGGGGTCAAACTATTCTCCAAAGCGGAAGGAAGGAAGGAAGGAAGGAAGGAAGGAAGGAAGGAAGGAAGGAAGGAAGGAAGGGAAGGAAGGAAGGAAGGAAGAAAGAAAGAAAAAAGAAAGAGAAAGAAGAGAAAGAAAGAAAGAAAGAAAGAAAGAAAGAAAGAAAGAAAGAAAGAGAGAAAGAAAGGAAAGAAAGAAAGAAAGGAAAGAAAGAAAGAAAGAAAGAAAGAAAGAAAGAAAGAAAGAAAGAAAGAAAGAAAGAAAGAAAGAAAGAAAGACACCTGAGGAACCCATGGATGGGCAGAAGATATATCTAGTTTAAGGAAAAGGAGGACGGGGTGTCATGATAGCATCTTCCAATATCTCAGGGCTTCCTACAAAGAAGAGATGTAAAAAAGATGTGGAGACTCTTGAAAGAGGGCAGAGAAGAGCAACCAGGATGATTATGGGGCTAGAGGCTAAAACATACCAAGAACGGTTGCAGGAACTGGGCCTGGCTAGTCTAGGGAAGAGAAGGACCAGGGGAGACAGGAGAGCAGGGCTCCAATATTTGAGGGGCTTCCCAAAATAAGAGGGGGGTCAAACTATTCTCCAAAACACCTGATAAGAAACAACAAATGGAAACTAATCAAGGAGAGAAACAACCTGGAATTAAGAAGAAACTTCCTAACAGTGAGGACAATTGGAAGAACTTGCCTGTAGAACTTGTGAATGCTCCAACTCTGGAAGTTTTAAGAAGAGATTGGACAACCATTTGTCTGAAATTGACTTCTTTCCTTGATTAGTTGCTTCTCCTTTCTATTTTTTCTGCTTTCATCAGAATAACAGACTTGGGAGGGACCTTTGAGGTCTTCTAGTCTAACCTATATTATTATCAGAGCAACCATTGGTCTGTTGTTGAAAACCTGCCGGGATGGAGCACCCACAACGACTGAAGGAATATTGTTCCATTGATGAATTGTTTTCACTGTCAGGATTTTTTTTGTCTAAGTTGGTTTTCTCCCTGATTATTTTCCAATATTGCTTCTCCTTCTGCCTTCAGGTGCTGTCATGCCCTTGTTGGAGTCTGACTCCAAGGGGGAGGTTGAGCAGCTGACAGGAAGTGGGAGTGTGGCTCCGGTGGTTGTGGAGGAAACTGGGGAAGGGCACAGGCCAGCTGGGCGTTCAAAGGAAGACCCAGACCCACCCCCTCTTCATCCTAGGGCACGCAGGGAGGAACAGAGAAGGGAGCAACGTGAGCTGCATGGTCTACGGGGGAGGAAGGGGCCCTGATCCCCTTCATGGGCTGCAGCTGGGAGGACTGCTTAAAAGGACAAACTCTGCATGGCCCAGTGCTGGAAGCAAAGCCTGCATTCTTGTCAGAGTATATCTGTGTTTTGGCTTCCTCCCAACTGTGGTTGCTGCGTTATCTGGTAGAAGTCTGCAATGAATCATCCTTGTCTGCCGCAGTAATTCCTTCACGGTGGTTTGTGTTGGTTTTTTTTTTATTATTTTGAATTTACTTTACTTTGGGTGCGGACTGCATTTACTCCCTCAGTAAACAGATTTCTTGAAGAGTTTGATTTCCAGCCAAGGATCATTGGACATTGGGGCCAAGTTGGAGGCATTAAAGGAACCTTATTCTATTTTTGTGCCTTGGTTATTTTTGTGTCAGACCTCAGGTCATCACAGGTGCTTTGGAAAATAAGTTGACCCCCCCTCCTTCTTTGGGGCAGCCCCTCAAACATCGAAAGACTGATCTCATGTCCCCCCTAGTCCTTCTTTCCATTAAACTAGACAAATCCAATTCTTGCAACCGGTCATCGTATGTTTTACCTTCAAGTCCCCAAGATCCATAGAGAGAACAGGAGATCCCTAAAGCTGGTGGAAAGCCAAATGATCCACTCTGCCCCCTGATCCCATCTCAATAGGGGTCCACTGACCCTTATTAACCCAGAGGAACCCCCCGCCCCAGGATTGTGTTCAGATTACACTGTTGCATTTGCTGAGTTGAATTGAGATCCCTGCACCGAGCAATGGGCTGGACTTGATGACCTCTTTTCACTCCAAGATTTTTAAAGAGGATTTATTCAGGGAAGGGGGAAGAAACTGCCATTTTTTTCTTAAACAAATAAAAAGTGTTTCCCCCCCTGCCATTTGCATGTTGAATGGAAACTACGTTGCCGGGCTTAGTTTTTGGGGAGGAAAATAAGGGGGGGAAAATTGTGCCTCTGCCTACCAGCATCCATCGGTATTCATCTGGCGAGCATCCTGTCAGTGTGTGAGAGAATTGAGGGCTGTTTGGAAACTGAAAAGAGTATTCACTGTGTGAACAAGAAGGAGACAGCAAGGAGCCTGGGCGTGACTTAGCTCAACTGTTCTGCACTAAAGCTGCTTGCTGCTCTGAAAGTGAAAGTGAAACCGAAACTCCTCTCTTCTGCTTCTGTTTTGCATTTGGAAGAGATTTCTTTTCCGGTGGGGAGGGGGAGTAGAACTCTTTAGCATCTGAGCGTGTTAATAATAATAATAATATAGGAAATATTCTAAATGCTCTAAAAATTCTAAATATATGGTCATTTGGAAAAATCCTTTCTTAGTGAGGCCCTAGAAGCCAAGAGGAACCTACGGGCCAAATTTCAAGTTTGTAGGCTTTACGTTTCTGGAGATTTTGCGATGATGCGTGAGGTGGGTGAATAGATTGATAGATACCATAGATAGATAGATAGATAGATAGATAGAGATAGAGATAGAGATAGATGATTTATAGATAGATAGATAGATAGATAGATAGATAGATAGATAGATAGATAGATAGATATAGATAGATAGATAGATAGATAGAGAGAGAGAGAGAGAGATACGTAGATAGATGATAGATAGATAGATAGATAGATAGATAGATAGATAGATAGATAGATAGATAGATAGATAGATAGATAGATAGATAGATAGATAGATAGATAGAGATAGATAGATAGAGATAGATAGATAAATAGATAGATAGATAGATAGATAGATAGATAGATAGATAGATAGATAGATAGATAGATAGATAGATAGATAATGATAGATAGATAGATAGATAGATAGATAGATAGATAGATAGATAGATAGATAGATAGATAGATAGATAGATAGATAGATAGATTCTCCGTTAGTTAAAACTGGGTCCCGGTTGCAGCGGTTTTTCCCTGGTGACCTCTGACCCTCCTCTTTTTCGACACTTCATCCTGGCTCAGGGAAAGCAGCCGCAGCTGTTCCCCATTAAAGCTTGCCAGACCATTCAGTATTTCATTAACCTTCCTCCTTAACCTCCTGGGCCATTCAAAACAAAACCGGCAAAGTTCCCCTTTCAGAGCTGAGATAATGACGGAGGCTTCAATGCAGCCGCTCCCTGCATTATCCTCTCCCGCAGGAGGGATCCTGAACTCTGATCAGCTCAGTTAAAATAGGAATACATTTCATCCTCCGGCGCTCCCGTCCTGTGTGGTTCCTCCTCCTGTGCTCCCCCTCTTGGCCCCGGGTCTCAAAGGCAGAATGGGCTCCTGGTAACGGTCCCAGAGCCAAAAGACGGGCTGCAAAGGGTCACTCTTTGAAACTCCACCTATGACACTGTGTGTTTTGCAACCGGAGAATGCAGAATAGCAGAGTTGGAAGGGGCCCTGGAGGTCTTCTAGTCCAACCCCCTGCTCAGGCAGGAAATCTTATATACCATTTCAGACAAATCACTGTTCAGTCTCTCACCCACAACTTCTGAAGGCAAACTGTTGCCCTGGTTAACAGAATAAGAGATTTGGAAGGGACCCTGGAGGTCTTCTAGTCCAACCCCCCGCTCAAGCAGGAGACCCTATGTCATTTGAGACTAACTGTAGATCAGGATTGAACTGTGAGGCCTTGGTGCTCTCTGAGCTTGGTGGTTTTCTTGCAGATGTTTTGATACCCAATTAGGGAACATCATCCGTGCTAGAAGAGGAGGGGGCTGCAGAGAGGAGGAGGAAGAGGGAGAGGAAAAGGAGGAGGAAAAGGAGGAGGAAGAGGGAGAGGAAGAGGAGGAGGAAGAGGAGGAGGAAGGCTGTTGGATTCTTGGAATTCTCTGAGCTTGATGGTTTTCTTGCAAGTTTTCTTGGGGGTTTTCCTACGGATGTTTCATGGCCCAAACTAGGTAACATCATCAGTGCTAGAAGGGAGTGGTGTTTGAGGAGGAGGAGGAGGAGGAGGAGGAGGAGGAAAGGAGAAGAGGAAGAGGAGGAGGTCTGTGGGGTCCTTGGTGCTCTCTGATCATGGTCATTTCCTTGCAGACCTTTCATTACCCAACTAGGTTACATCTTCAGTGCTTGGATGGCTTTGACTAGCAAAGTGGGCAGCATCTACATCAGGGGTGGGATTCAAAAATCCCAGCAACCAGCTTGCTGCCCGGTTGCTGGGTGGGCGTGGCCTATCAGAACTTCCGGAAGGGCCGTTTTTCACCCCTCCCGGAGTCCGGAGGCTTCCCTCGGGCCTCTGGGGGGCGAAAACAGCCTCCCTCTGGCTCCGGAGGCCCCCGGAAGCTGGAAACAGGTCCATTTCCAGACTTCTGGCAGGCCCCGTTGTTCTCCCTCCCAGAGCCTCTGTGCGAATCCTGCACTTACCCGCATTGAAAATGGGCCACATGGAGACCCCTGGGAGGGGAGGGGCAGGGTGGGCGGGGCCAGCCAGTCGGTTCAAATACCAGTTCGGTGAACCAGATGAAAATTTAACAGCCAGTTCACTTGAACCGATCCAAACCGGTTGAGTCCCAGCCCTGATTTCCATTTAACAAATAAATACATCTAGCAGAAGAAGCTGGACCCTCCTTGAGATGGCAGTGGTGGTAGAGATCTCTCTGGTTGCTTTCCAACACCTCCTCAAAGATACAATTGTGTGTTCCTCCCCCCCAAGGGAAACGGGAGGGTGAGGGATCGTCTACTACCCCACGTAAGTCTGGCAGTCCCATCTCCCCTTTTGGGACGCTGAGGTGACCCCTGGTCCTCTCCATCCCTTCCGTGGGAGGCTGCCGGAAAAGAACAAAGGGGACCGCCGTGCCCAGGATGCAGCCCCTGCTCACCTCAGCCAGGTTGCCGATGGTTTCCTGTTGTTTTAATAGCTGGTATTTGGGGAATGTGGCCAATTCGTCGTGTTTTTTTCTCTCCCCCTTTTGTTCCTGACCGCTTAGAAGTCTCACCAAGGACGTAAGTGAGGAGGAAACGCTGTGCTTTAGCAACATGCAAATCACTTGGGAAGAGACAATCGTCTCCAATCATGCTGCAGAAAAGGAGGTGATGGAGCCTCTCCTGCAGAACCTTCTCCCTCCTCGCCCCTCCAGCAGCCACCTGCCTTGGGAAGGCCTGGCCATTAATGCCTTGCATTGCTTGCCAAACCTGGTCCCCTCCAATCGGGACTGGAAGCAGGGGCCAAATGAAAAACCGAAGGACAGAGTTGGAGGGAGCTTGGAGGTCTTCTAGTCCAACCCCCCCAGCTCCAGCAGGAGGGACTGTTCCATTTCAGACAATCTCTTGTCCAATCTCTTCTTAAAAACCTCCAGTAGTGGAGCACCCACAACTTCCGGGGTCAAGCTGTTCCACTGGTTAATGGTTCTCACTGTCAGGAAATTTCCCTCCCTCCCTCTCATCTTCCTCCTTCCCTCCCTTCCTCCATCCTTTCCTCCTTCCTTCCCCCTCCCTCCCTCTCTGCTCCCTCCCTCCCTCCTCCTTCCTTCCTCCTTCCTCTCCCACCATCTCTCCACTCTCCCTCCTTTTTCCCTCCCTCCCTTCCTCCTTCCTTCCTCCTTCCTTCCCCCTCCCTCCCTCCCTCTCTGCTCCCTCCCTCCCTCCTCCTTCCTTCCTCCTTCCTCTCCCACCATCTCTCCACTCTCCCTCCTTTTTTCCCTCCCTCCCTTCCTCCTTCCTTCCTCCTTCCTTCCCCCCTCCCTCCCTCTCTGCTCCCTCCCTCCCTCCTCCTTCCTTCCTCCTTCCTCTCCCACCATCTCTCCACTCTCCCTCCTTTTTCCCTCCCTCCCTTCCTCCTTCCTTCCTCCTTCCCTTCCCCCTCCCTCCCTCCCTCTCTGCTCCCTCCCTCCCTCCTCCTTCCTTCCTCCTCCTTCCCCCTCCCTCCCTCCCTCTCTGCTCCCTCCCTCCCTCCTCCTTCCTTCCTCCCTTCCTTCCCCCTCCCTCCCTCCCTCTCTCCCCTCCCTCCCTGCTCCTTCCTTCCTCCTTCCTTCCCCCTCCCTCCCTCCCTCTCTGCTCCCTCCCTCCCTCCTCCTTCCTTCCTCCTTCCTTCCCCTCCCTCCCTCCCTCTCTGCTCCCTCCCTCCCTGCTCCTTCCTTCCTCCTTCCTTCCCCCTCCCTCCCTCCCTCTCTGCTCCCTCCCTCCCTGCTCCTTCCTTCCTCCTTCCTTCCCCCTCCCTCCCTCCCTCTCTGCTCCCTCCCTCCCTCCTCCTTCCTTCCTTCCTTCCTCCTTCCTTCCTCCCTCCTCCCTCCCTCCCCTCCTCCTGCTCCCTCCCTCCCTCTCTGCTCCTTCCTTCCTCCTTCCTCCTTCCCCCCTCCCTCCCTCCCTCTCTGCTCCCTCCCTCCCTCCTCCTTCCTTCCTCCTCCCTCCTTCCCCCTCCCTCCCTCCCTCCTCTCTCTCCCCTCCCTCCCTGCTCCTTCCTTTCCTCCTTCCTTCCCCCTCCCTCCCTCCCTCTCTGCTCCCTCCCTCCCTCCTCCTTCCTTCCTCCTTCCTTCCCCCCTCCCTCCCTCCCTCTCTGCTCCCTCCCTCCCTGCCTCCTTCCTTCCTCCTTCCTTCCCCTCCCTCCCTCCCTCTCTGCTCCCTCCCTCCCTCCTCCTTCCTTCCTCCTTCCTTCCCCCTCCCTCCCTCCCTCTCTGCTCCCTCCCTCCTCCTCCTTCCTTCCTCCTTCCTTCCCCCTCCCTCCCTCCCTCTCTCCCTCCTCCCTCCTCCCTCCTCCTTCCTTCCCCCTCCCTCCCTCCCTCTCTGCTCCCTCCCTCCTGCTCCTTCCTTCCTCCCCTTCCCCCTCCTCCCTCCCTCTCTGCTCCCTCCCTCCCTCCTCCTTCCTTCCTCCTTCCTTCCCCCTCCCTCCCCCTCCTGCTCCCTCTCCCTGCTCCTTCCTTCCTCTTCCTTCCCCCCTCCCTCCCTGCTCCTTCCTTCCTCCTTCCTTCCCCCTCCCTCCCTCCTCTCTGCTCCCTCCTCCCTGCTCCTTCCTTCCTCCTTCCTTCCCCCTCCCTCCCTCCCTCTCTGCTCCCTCCCTCCTGCTCCTTCCTTCCTCCTTCCTTCCCCTCCTCCCTCCCTCTCCTATGGTAACCCCACTGGTACTATTGTATCCTCCTTCCTTCCTTCCTTCCCTCCCTCCCTCCCCTCCCTCCCTCTCCTGCTCCCTCCCTCCCTGCTCCTTCCTTCCTCCTTCCTCCCCCTCCTTCCCTCTCTCCCTCCTCCCTCCTCCTCCTTCCTCCTTCCTCTCTCCCACCATCTCTCCACTCTCCCTCCTTTTTCCTCCCTCCCTCCTTCCTTCCACTCTTCCTTCCTCCATCCTTCCTTCCCTCCCTCCTCTCTCCCTCATGGGAAAACTGCCTTGCTCTGCTTCACTTCCCTTGCCATCTATGGTGTTGGGTGTGTGTGTCTTTGTGTGTGTTTGTGTCAAAAAAATATATGGTAACCCCACTGGTACTATTGTAGTTTCAGGCTTTGTTGCATGCACGGCTAACACGAGAGACCCCCCCAGAGTGGGTGGTCTTTGATCCCTTCCTCTTGGGTTGTGACCCCTCCCCCTTCCTCCCCCCTCCCCAATGTCCCTTTCTCTTTCGGTGTGCAGCTGGCCTTCCGGCAACTCTACCCTCCATCTCCATCCTGCATCCTTGTTCTTCGTGTTTTGGGGAACTGGGAGCGTCTGGGAGGGAGGGAGACGCTACCTGGGCCTGTGTGTCCTTTGAAGTGTGAATGGGTTGCAGGGAAGAGAACGGCTGGGGGTCGCAGACAAGGGATCAATGCATTCGATAGATGGGCTCCATATTTTGCAGGCCATTAATTTTAACCAGTGGTTACACATTCTATTATTATTATTATTATTGTTGTTGTTCTTGTTATCTCTTTTTTTGCTCCGGCCCTTTTCACGTAGTGGGTCTCTTGGCAGTGTCGATATCCATGCAGATGCCACGGTGACCCCGGCAAAGGTATTAACCGAGCCGAAGAAAATCTGCCAGCTCGTTTCAATTATATCTGACAACTCCAGAGTAGCACAGTGGGAAAGCCAGCCCTGGCCCAGGATGTTGCTCTGTCTCTCTCTCTCTCTGTGTGTGTGTATTTATGTGCATACATCCCCGTGAATTGGTCTCACACAGAGACCCTTCCTTTGGGGGAAATTGCACCAAATCCAGGTCAGAGCCAACTTCTTTTTAAAAATAACATAATATGTGAAAAGCAAAACTTGGGGCTTGGCTCTCTTGCAATTGGCAACCAGGCCGTGGGCTTTGGGCCACCTGAATGATGCAAAAGGACAGTGAGCTCTTCCATGACACGGCCTTCTGCAGCTGAGCTGCTGGATTTTGTTCAGCCCCATGTACAAGTGTTATGTGGTTGGCCAGCATACAAACCATGTTTTTTTTTTTTTGACTATCTCTGTTCGTGAAATGTCTGCAAGAAAACAACCACACTAAGGGAGCACCAAGGACCCCACAGCCCTCCTCCTCCTCCTCCTCCTCCCCCTCCTCGCAAACCCCACTCCTTTCTGGTACTGATAACGTTACCTAGTTTGGTTCATGAAACATCTGCAAGAAAAACATCAAGCTCAGAGAGCACCAAGGATGCCACAGTTTTCCTCCTCCCCTTCCTCCTCCTCCCTCTCCCTTTTACACTGATGATATTACCTAGTTGGGTCATGAAATGTCTGCAAGAAAACCACCCAGCTCAGGGAGCACCAAGGATCCCAAATTATAGATGACGTATGCAGTGGGGTAGACTACATCTCCCATCATTCCCAGTCAGCAAAGTCCCTAGGCTTTCAGGGCTCTAGAACCACACTCTGTGGATTTTACCCATCTGCCCATAATTCCATGTCTTTGAGCCATTCTTTTTATTTTATTGACTTTTAAGGATGAAATACTTTACAGAAATCAATGAGCTGCCAGAGCAAGCAAACATTAAGGGAAATATTTTTTTCCTTTTGAAAGATCCTTTAAAAGGCAAGTTATTTGAAGTGCTGGACATCCATATTAGAGAAATAACAAATGCTGCCAAGGATGCGGCTGTTGCCCCTCTGGCAAAATAGGAAATAGCCCACAGCGCCACGAAACATAGATGTTCATTATGGACTGACATCATTCAACATGTCTTTTCCCAGATGGTGCCTCCAAGGCAGGGGTGGGCCCTTTAAGACCTCTGGACTTCAACTCCCAGAATTCCTGAGGCAGCCAGGAGATGATAACAATAGCCCTTAGACTTATATACCGCTTCACGGTGCTTTTACAGCCCTCTAAGCGGTTTAAGGGTCAGCCTCTTGCCTCCAACCATCTAGGTCCTCGTTTACCATCCTCAAAAGGACGAAAGGCTGAGTCAACTTTGAATCAGTCAGGATCAAACTCCTGGCAGCCGGCAGAGTCAACCTGCAATGCTGCATTCTAACCACTGCACCTCCAGGGCTCTTCTTCCCTTCCTTCCTTCCTTCCTTCCTTCCTTCCTTCTTCCTTCCTTCCTTCCTTCCTTCCTTCCTTCCTTCCTTCCCTCCTTCCTTTCCTCCTCTACCTTTCCTTCCTTCATCCCTCCCTCCCACTTAGCAATATTGAGACTTATATACCGCTTCACGATGCTTTACAGCCCTCTCTAAGCGGTTTACAAGGTGAGCCTCTTGCCCCCAACAATCTTGGTCCTCGTTTTACCCATCTCGGAAGGAGGGAAGGCTGAGTCAACCTTGGGAAGGAAGGAAGGAAGGAAGGAAGGAAGGAAGGAAGGAAGGAAGGAAGGAAGGAAGGAAGGAAGGAAGGAAGGAAGGAAGGAAGGAAGGAAGGAAGGAAGGAAGAAGGGAAGGGAAGGAAGGAAGGAAGGAAGGAAGGAAGGAAGGAAGGAAGGAAGGAAGGAAGGAAGAAAATCCAACCAGTGAAGAAGGAAGAAAAGGGAGAGGGAGGAGGGAGGGAGGGAGGAGGGAGGGAGGGAGAGGGGAAAGAGAAAAGAAAAAAAGAAAGAAAGGGAAAGAGAGAAAAGAAAGAAATAGCAAGAGCACTTAGACTTATATACCACTTCACGGTGCTTTTACAGCCTTCTCTAAGCGGTTTACAGGGTCAGCCTCTTGCCTCCAACCATCTGGGTCCTCGTTTTACCATCCTCAAAAGGACGAAAGGCTGAGTCAACTTTGAATCAGTCAGGATCAAACTCCTGGCAGCCGGCAGAGTCAACCTGCAATGCTGCATTCTAACCACTGCACCTCCAGGGCTCTTCCTTCCTTCCTTCCTTCCTTCCTTCCTTCCTTCCTTCCTTCCTTCCTTCCTTCCTTCCTTCCTTCCTTCCTTCCTTCCTTTCCTCCTCTACCTTTCCTTCTTCCCACTTAGCAATATTTAGACTTATATACCGCTTCACAGTGCTTTACAGCCCTCTCTAAGCGGTGTACAAGGTGAGCCTCTTGCCCCCAACCATCTGGGTCCTTGTTTTACCCACCTTGGAAGGAGGGAAGGCTGAGTCCACCTGGAGCCTGGTGCAGGGGTGGGATTCTACTGGTGTGGACTGGTTCAGGCGAACCGGTCATTCCGGTGAGTGTTTGGCCCTGCTCACCTGCCCCTTCTCTTTCCTGTGTTTTATTTCCGGGGTTTTTTTTATCATAGCTGATTCGCATGACAGAGCGGTTTTGCTGCGCCTCAGCTGTTTCAGTCACTGGGGCTGCAATAGAAGGGAAGTAGTTGAAAACGGGCTTTTTTAAAGCGGTTGAATCGCACCGCTGGCCTGGTGGGATTTGAACAGCCAAATTGCAGGTAGCCAGCAATCCGCAGAAATAAGCCTGCAGCGCTATGCTCTAACCACTGTGCCCCCGTGGCTCATGATAACTGTTTTCCAGTACTTGAGGGGCTCCTACAAAGAAAGGGTGGTCAAGTTATCCTCCAAAGCCCCTGAAGGCAGGACCAGAAGCAACGGATTGGAAACTCATCCAGGAGAGAAGCAACCTAGAACCAAAGAGACATTTCTCAACAGTGAGGACCATTAACCTGTGGAACTATTTCTCTCCAGAAGTTGTGGATGCTCCACCGCTTTAAGAAGAGAGTAGACACCCACTTGTCTGGAATGTAGAGGGGCTCCTGATTGGACTCTGAGGCCCCTTCTAGCCGTCTGGCTCTATATTCCATGTTCTTCTTTGCAAGTCAGGAAGACTATGGTCTTCAGAGTATTCTTCTCCATCTTGTAAAATAACAGATAATAACAGATAATCAGAGTTGGAAGGGGCCTAGTAGGTCATCTAGTCCAACCCCCCACCCAATCAGGAGATCCTACACCATTTCTGACAGGTCTCTTCTTGAAAGCCTCCAGGGATGAAGCTTCCACAACTTCTGAAGGCAACTTCTGTTCCAAGGGTTGTTCTCCCTGTCAGAAAATTCCTCCTTATTTCCAGGTTGAATCTCTCCTTGATCAGCTTCCATCCATTATTATTTCTTGTCTGGCCTTCGGGTGCCTTGGAGAATAGCTTGACCCCTTCCTCCTCTCCGTGGCAGCCCCTCAAATATGGGAAGGCTGCTCTCCTGTCTTCCCTGGTCCCTCTCTTCACTAGACTAGCCATGCAACTAGTTTCTGCAACCATTCATCCTCTGTTTTACTCTACAGTCCCCTCATCATCCTGGTTGCTCTTCTCTGCACTCTTTCTGGAGTCTCAACATCTCTTTTTTAGTGTGGTGACCAAAACTGGATGCAGGACTCTAGGTGTGGCCTTACTAAGGCTTTACAGAGGGGTATTAGTCCCTCCCTTGATCTTGTCTCATTTCTCTTGCAAGGTTTCCTCCCTCAGCCTCCTTCCTCCGTGCCTGTCAGCTGGAGAGAGGATGGAAGCGCTTGCCATGACTGCTTCTGTATCCAATCCAGCGTTTCTCCCATCTAAAAAGTGACCAGCCAGGGCCTTTAAGAAACAACGGGGAATGTAAAGTGACATTTACCCCAGGCTTTTGGGGGGGAGAGAGAGAGAGAGAGAGAGAGAGACCCTAAATCTTGGACACCTCTCTTTCTCAGCAGGGCTTGAAATGTCCTCATTTTGTGAAAGTCATGCCGGCAAGATATTCTGCTGTTGTAGGCTGCCTTCCAAAAAGAAATCCTGAATTATGCGGGTGCTGAATAGCAGGAGATAAACAAGGACAGTCCGGAGTAATCAGAGTTTCTTGGTCAAGCTTGCAAATGTTGTCTGCAGGAGTTTGTGGGCAGTTTTTGTGATTTCTTTTGCAAGCGGAGAAAGATTTGGACTGTGTGCTTTTTTCATTCTCAAAACAAGAGGATTCTGTGTTTTGTTGATGAAGATGCTGAGACCCTCGTAGAGCAACAAAGAAGATGCAATACAGAATACGAAAGAACAACATTGGAAGGGACCTTGGAGGTCTTCTAGTCCACCCCCCTGCTCAAGCAGGAGAACCTACACTATTTCTGACAAGTGGTTGTCTAGATTCTTCTTAAAACAGTGATCCAGTGGTCCAACACCTAGTGATGGACCGCCCACAATTTCTGGAGGCAAGCTGTTCCACTGGTCAATTGCCCTTATTGTTAGGAAGTTTGTCTTTAATTCCAGGTTGCTTTCCTCTTTGGTGAATTTCCAATCATTGTTTCTTATCCTGCAATCAGGTGCTGTGCAGGATAATTTGATCCTCTCTTTTATGTGGCAGCCCCTCAAGTACTGGAATATTGCTATCATGTCACCATTAATTATTCTTTTCTCTAACTAGCCAAACCCAAATCCTGCAGCTGTTCTTCATCTGTTTTAGTCTCCTGGCTTTCAATCATCTTAGCTGCTTGTCCTGCCTTCAGGTGTTTTGGAAAATAGGTTGACCCCTTCCTCTTATCTCTGGCAGCCCCTCAAATATTAGAAGACTGCTATCACCTCTCCTCTGAGTCCTTCTTTTCATCAAACTGGGCATACCCAGTTATTGCAACCGTTCTTCATATGTTTTAGCCTCCAGTCCCCTCATCATCCTGGTTGCTCTTCTCTGCCCTCTTTCTAGAGTCTCAACATCTTTTTTATAGTGTGGGGACCAAATCTGGATGCAATATTCCAAATGTGATCTTACCAACACATCACAAAGCAGTAGTAGCACTTCTCGTGGTCTTGATTCTATTAATGCAGCCCAGGAGGCTAGATCGAATGATGCATGTTTGAAGGAAATAGGAATGCCTAATCTAAGGAAAAGAAGGATGAAGGGAGATAGGATAAATGTTTTCCAGGACCTGAGGGTCCCAGAGAAGAGGGTGGTGGGCCTATTCTCCGAAGAACTTGAGGGCAGGTTAAGAACTAAGGGATAAAAACTCATCAGAGAGAAATTCAACCTTGAACTAAGGACAAATTTCCTGATAGTGAAAACAATCAACGAAACAGCTTGTTTCCTGGAGTTGTAGATGTTCCATTGCTGTAGGTTTTCAAGAAAAGATTGCACAAGAATTTGTCCAAGATAGTATAAGGGCTCCTGCCTTGAGCAGGATTTGGATTAAAAAAAACCTCCTTAGTTCCTTCCAGCCTTAGGATGCTAAGACTCTATGATCTTCTGGATGTCTGTGGAGCTTCTCCGTCTTCCAGGTCATGGTTGTCTCAAAGGTGCTTTTTCAAGAGGCAATTTGGACTTTCTGGTTTTTCTTTGAAGACATTTTGCTTCTCATCCAAGAAGCTTCTTCAGCTCTTTCCTCCATCCAGTCAGAGCTGAAGAAGCTTCTTGGATGAGAAGCGAAATGTCTTCAAAAAAAAAAACAAAAAAAAAAACACAGAACGTCCAAGTTGCCTCTTGAAAAAAAAGCACCTTTGGGATATGATTTTCTGGGCATTTAAGTGTGTTTTGAGGAATCACTTCTGTATGTTAATTGTCAGCTGGAGAAGAAAGTTACATGTTCATCAGTCCAGGAAGCCAGAACATGTTGATTGTTCTGGAGCACATTTTCTGCACACCCATTTCCCATAGAAGGTGTGGAGACATGCATGGCAATGACTGAAAGCGTCCAAACCCATTTCAAACATGGTTACTGAATTAATTTATTAAACTTTCCAGTTAGCTGAGCTTACACGTTATGAGTCTGTCATCCGCACCTCTGCAGCTCTATAACCGTCTGGTTTGGTTCTGCAACCCAACAAGACAGACACAGACTTCAGAGGATAATGAAGACTCCAGAAAAAACAGCTACGACCAACCTGCCTTCCATGGAGGACCTGTATCCTGCACTAGTCAAAAAGAGGTCTGGGAAAATATTTACAGACCCCTCACATCCCGGACATAAACTGTTTCAACTCCTACCCTCAAAACAATGCTATAGAGCAGGGGTCGCCAAACCTTTTGGACCTCAGGGACCACCAAACTCATAATTTTAAATCTCGCAGACCAGAGACCCTGGGAAAATCCCAAAAAAAGTCTGCAGGAAAATTCCCCACCCCGTTTTCCTACAGATCGATTATTCTTTATTTGGGATCACAGGATATTGTCTCCAGCTCCATTCTCGGGGAGAGAGAGAGAGAGACTTTTGGCTTCATGCAAGGAAAGCAGCAGAAGTCTTTCTTTCTCTCCCCCAAACTCCGCCAGAAATGAGTCTTTGCAGCCTCTTGGAGCAGGAGGCCTTGCAGGGTCCCCAAAACTCATTTCTGGTAGAGTTTAGGGGAGAGAAAGAAAGACTTCTGCTGCTTTCCTTGTGTGCAGCCAAAAGCAGAAGAAAGGAGCAGAAAGAAGCAGCCCGGTGACCAGGCGAGGCACGTCGGGTGAGTGGGGCAAATTCCCCCCTCCACCCTTTCCCCCCTTCCCCTCACCACCTCGTGTTGTTCGCAATGCAAGCAACGCAAGCCTTGTGTTCCCATGGGCCATGTGGGTGGCACAGTCTTGTTTTCCTGTGCAGCCTGGATTAATTGCTTTGGGGGGGACATTTCTCTGCGGACCACCAAAATTTTCTCACGGACCACTGCACACCAGAACAACTAGACACAAGGACATTTTTTTCCTGAAAGTCATCACTCTGCTAAACAAATAATTCCCTCAACACAGTCCAACTATTTACAAAGTCTGCACTACTATTACTATTAACATTCTCATCAGTACTTATCACCCATCCCCTCCCACTTGTGACTGTATGACTGTAACTTTGTCGCTTGTATCCTTACGATTTATATGGACTGTTTCCTAGTATGATTTGATTGCTTATTTGTACTCTATGACTATTAAATGTTGCACCTGATGATTCTTGACTCTTGACGAATGTGTCTTTTCTTTTATGTACCTTGAGAGCATTTGCACCAAGACAAATTCCTTGTGTGTCCAATCACACTTGGCCAATAAATTATTCTATTCTATTCTATTCTATTCTATTCTATTCTATTCTATTCTATTCTATTCTATTCTATTCTATTCTATTCTATTCTATTCTATTCTATTCTATTCTATTCTATGACAAAACCCTGAGCCAGGGATGAGAAGTATGGCCCCTTTATGACCAGTGGACTTTCAACTCCCAGAATTCTGGGAGTTGAAGTCCACAACTTGTAAAAAGTCATAGTTACTCACCCCCTGCCCTAAACAAAGTTAACCTTGACCAAGGTTTATAACGCAAAGATTTATAACACAACATTATAATTTGACTACACAAATTTCCCACACCACAAATGTCTAATAATTTACAATCATAAACTTTTGTTTTACTTTGGAATTCAAATATATCCAGTCCCACTTTCATGCATGTCTGAAGGTTCTTTGCAATTCCCATTTCTGAAAATTTGACCTAGTTTACATCCTGGCCTGTATCACCACCTGGCTAAAACCAACATCCTGAGCCTTTTCTGTTACACAGTTCAACCCCTCAGTCACTGTTCATCTTTTTTCCCCCAAGCTTTTACTTCTTAAATCCTTCAAGTACAACACAGGTAGCCCTCGACTTACAACAGTTCATTTAGTGACCGTTAAAAGTTAAAATGGCACTGAAAAAAGCGACTTAGGTCCAGGGGTGGGATCCCAAAAATTTAGCAACCAGTTCTCTGCCTGGTTACTGGGTGGGCGTGGCCACAGCGGGTGTGGTCATGATGGGCATGGCCTATTTGGCCTCCTGCACCATGGCTGGGGGGGGGCATTTCTCCCCTCCCCGGGCTCCAGAGGCGCTCTGGAGGTCGGAAATGGGCCTCACCCTCCCTGAGCTTCTGCGTAGACACTGCACTGACCTGGGATCCAAAACGTGCCACATGGAGACTCCTGGGAGGGGCGGGGAAGGGTGGGCGGGGCCACCCGGTCATTGCAACTACCGGTTCGGCGAACCAGATGTAAAATTAACACCCAGTTCGCCTGAACCGGTGCGAACCGGTTAGCAGCCCCACCCCTGCTTATGTCCATTTTTTCACACTTACAACCATTGTACCAGTATTCCGACATGCAGCCCCATTCAAATCACAAGTCTCTAGCCGCGTCTCTCAGAGTAAAAAAGATTGATTTATTAGGAGTTGACATGTTGGCGTTACTTGGATGCAGCCGACTCTGAGACACACCATCCATTTCCCCCTTGACCCTGGTCTTCCCCCCACCCCCTGGATGTATATTCTCCAATGGGACACATCCATAGCCAAGAGTCATCAATCATGCTCTCCAGTAATAATCTTGCGTGCCAACAGTTTCGGCTGCCAGGGCGATTATCTGAGGCATTTAAGGAATGCGCTGCTTTCCCACTTTCCCTTTCTGCTGGCGACTAAAAAGACCAAAGGAGTATTTTTTTAGTTGATATGTTGCAGCTTCCCTATGATCGCATGATCCAAATTCAGACGCTTAGCAACGGATTCGTATTTATGTCCCTGGGTCACGTGATCCCCTTGTGCGACCTCCTGACAAGCAAAGTCAATGGTTAAAAGCCAGGTTCACTTAACAACCATGTGACTCACTTAACAAATGCAGCAAGAAAGGTCATAAAATAAGGCAAAACTCACTCAACCGATGTCTCACTTAGCAGCAGAAATGTTGGGCTCAACTGTAAGTTGAGGACTATATGTACTGTCATGTTATCTTCCTTTTTTGTGGGGGTGGGGGGAGGGAAATAAACTTCCATATTTCTACAAGGTCATTTTTCTGGGCATTACATCCTTCTCTGCACTCCCAATGATTTTTTTTAACATCCTGGACACACTTTCTCTTCCTTTCCAAAGCCCCTCTGCTAAAACTATCTTCTTTAATAAATGCCAAGCTCTTATCATTTAATTAACATCTTTAAAATCTTTTGAGTAATTAAGGCACCTTCACGGGCACCACAACCTCAGATGAAACCAAAAGCAACAGTCACTCGATCGCCTGAAATTTCGGTAGGCAGGGTCTATGCCAGCACCCCTTCAGTTCCAGACCCAGAAATGACTGGTGGCTGATATTTTGGCAAACCCGCTCAACAGCTATGAATTTTTATAGAGCAGGAGGAACAATTTCTTAAGGATGGCTCCAATGTCATGGATCTGCAACACTGCGCCAAAATGGGATGGACCAGCATCTTCTGACACACCCGATCTTATTTTCACATCATGCAGGAGACAAGCAGGCAGAGTGGAGAGGTGGAGTTAAAGGCGTCATTAGCCTAGAGCCAAGATGGCGAAGCTGTGGCACGCAGAGCCATTTGTGCTGGCGCTCGAGCTGCAGGCAAACTTACCTCACTGCGTATGTGCGCACCTCAGAGCTGATTTTCGGCTGGTTCGAGGCCTTTTTCGGTCTCCCAAAGACTCGAGGAAGGCTTCTGCGGGCTTCTGCAAGCTTTGCAGGCTGAAAACTAGCCCCGTTTCATCACTTCTGGTATTTTTTTGAAAAACAGGAAATGATGAAACGGGGCTAGTTTTCAGCCTGCAAAGCTTGCAGAAGCCTGCAGAAGCCTTCCTCAAGCTTTTGGGAGGTCAAAAATAAGCTGTGAGGTGCAGTGCAGGTAAGGGGGCAGTGGGGTGGGTGGGTGGGTGGGTGATTGCACACATATGTGTCGGGGGCATGGGGGAGCGCATTGCCTTCTGGGTGCTGGCATGCGAGCGCGAGCATGCAAGTGCGTGCACAATTTTTGGCACAGGAGCCCAAAAAGTTTAGCCATCACTGGCTTAGAGGAGGGATTGGCAACCTTAAACGCTCAAAGAGCCACAAAGGTCCTAACCAGAAGCCCCCTGTTCTCTTCTGGAGCTGACCGGAAGTCTGTTTTCCCCCACCATAGAGTCTCCTCCTAGCACGGCATCCTTTTTCCGCTACCTGTAGTAACCGAAAGCCCTATCAATTGTGGAGCCAACTGGTAAAAGGGAAGGCAGCAGAGGGATGAAAGAACCACATGCGGCTCTAGAGCCACGGGTTGCCGACTCCTGGCCTAGAGTCATTACATTCCTATAAATGATCTGAATCCGATCCCTCTCGAATTCTGTTGCCTGTTATCTAGCTCTAGTTTAGTGTTGAACTTTAGTTGACCAGATTCTTTGCGATAGGCATGGACAATAAATATTCTGAAATGTAAATTAGGTTATGGTCCTGTTTTTTGGGGGCCTGACACTTCCTACTGATAGAATAGAGTAGAGCTGGAAGGGACCTTGGAGGTCTTCTAGTCCAGCCCCCTGCTCAAGCGGGAGAACGTATACTAATTCAGATAAGTGACTGTCTAGACCCGTGATGGCGAACCTATGACACATATGCTGGAAATGGCACACAGAGACATTTCTGCCGGCACGCAGCCCCACTGTGCATACGCGTGAGCCCCCCGCCAGCCAGCTGATTTGTCAGATATTTGCCATGCATGCGTGGGGGGAGATGCACACACAGGAGATGTGCATGCATGCGCAGGGGGCTGGGATGCGCATGCATGCACAGAGGCACGTGGCGGGGGCGCACACACATGTGCAGAGGTGCAAGGTGCCTGCATAGTGGGGCAGGGTGGGGGTCCCGTGCGCATTGCATTATAACGCACACTTTTGGCACACGACGAGGAAAAGGTTAGCCCAGTGGTGGGATTCAAATTTTTTACTACCAGTTCTGTGGGCGTGGCTTGGCTTGGTGGGTGTGGCTTGGTGGGTGTGGCTTGGTGGGTGTGGCAGGGGAAGGATAAACCACAAAATCCCCCTTCCCTCCCCACCCCTCTAACCTGCTTTACAGCTCCGTTCTCCTGTGCAGGGCAACCAAAGGAGACCCAGCCGATCAGCTGGGACTCAATGGGAGGCGGAGAAGAGATGGGGTTGGCGGGGCCAGTCAGAGGTTTGGCCAGTTCTCCCAACTACTCAACATTTCCACTACCGGTTCTCCAGAACTGGTCAGAACCTGTGAAGACCACCTCTGGGTTAGCCGTCACTGGTCTGGATTCTTCTTAAAATCCTACCGTGATGGAGTGCCCACGATTTCGGAAGGCATACTATTTGGATCAAGGTAGACTTAACAGAATTAACAAGACAATAGAGTTGGAAGGGGCCTTCAGGGTCATCTAGTGCAACCTCCTGGTCTGGCAGTTGTTCTTATAACACTCCAGACAAATGGCTGTCCAGCCTCTTCTTAGAAACCTCCAATGATGGAGCACTTTCTTATTCAATCTGCCTTTGGATTATGGATTTCCTGTCTGGCCGCTCACAGAGGGTCAGATTAGGTAATCGTACCTCTTCAGCCCTTATTCTTAACACTGGTACACCACCGGGTTGCGTGTTGAGTCCCTTACTCTATACTCTTTATGTGCATGACTGCATTCCCACTCATGCTAGTAACACTATTCCTAAATTTGCAGATGATACAACAGTGGTGGGACTCATCTTCGGGGTGGGTGGGATGAGTCTGCCTATCAAGATGAGGTGGACCGGTTGCTTTCGGGGTGTGGAGACAATAACTTGGTCCTCAACACCAATAAGACCAAGGAGTTTATAGTGGACTATAGAAGGAACAGATCAGACATCCAGCCCTTGCTTATCCATGGAAACCGAGGGGAGCAAGTGGCCAGTTTTAAGTTTCTGGGTGTTGCCCTAAAAGAGGACCTGACCTGGGATGCCCACATTGCAGCCCTGGTCAAAAGGGCCCAGCAGAGATTATGCTACCTGAGGCTTCTCAGGAAACCTGCCACCATGAACATTCCTTAAACAATTTTTGCTTAATAATTGGTCATGCCTAAAAATGATGGTGCTTCTACTTTATTTCTTGGGCTTGGTATGGTAACCATAGCTATGCTCTCAGTTGCATCTGCTTACATCCCACCAGAAGTGAAGACACCTTAATAATTTACTTCCATTACTCCAAATTTCCTCTTTCCACTTTTATTCCATCTCCAATTTTCTTCTCCCATTCTTTTCCAAAACCTGCTCGAGCAGGGGGCTGGAATAGAAGACCTCCAAGGTCCCTTTCGGCTCTATCAGGCTCTGTACTTCATTCCATTCCATCCCATCCCATCCCATCCTATCCCATCCCACCCCTATTTCTATTCTGTTCTGTTCTATTCCACCCTACTGAGGAAACTGGGGAAGGGCACAGGCCGGTTGGGCAGTCAGAGGAAGACCCAGGGCCCTCCCCTCTTCATCCTAGGACATGCAGGGAGGAGATAAGGGAGAAACATGAATGGCGGGGTCTACGGGGGAGGAAGGGGTCCTGATCCCCTTCATGGGCTGCAACTGTGAGGACTGGTTAAAAGGACGGACATGTGTATGTCCCAATGCTGGAAACAACGCGTGGAAATATCACTAGTCTGTCGTTCCTCTCTCAATTTGTCATCCTTCCCAGTGTGTATTCCGATATCTGTGGACGTCTTCACGCCTTTATCTTGCCTGGTTCCCTTAATTGCTTCAGTGTGGTTTGTGTTGTTTTTTGTATTTATAATTTATATGTATTTTGAGTTTGAAGGCATTTCTTCCTTTTCGCAACTGTTTGTGGGGGAGTTTTTTTTTCCTCTAGTCAGATAATTGGAGCTTTGAAGCCGTTGAAGGAATTAAAGGGACTTCACCTGTTTTCGTGACTTTGTTGCTTTTGTATCCCACTCTGGGTCATCACACCTACCCTACCCTACCCTACCCTATTGCTTTCATTTTTTCAGCTCTTTTCCCAGACATCACATGGTATTTAATTAATTCAGTAGTTCATTCAATCTATCTAATAACTGCCCAATTATGTCCACGGGAATCTGCCAAAGTTTGTATCTTTGCTACGAGGGCATCGTGCACCTTCCCCGTTTCCTCACAAGGAAACAGATGCTTTCACCTCTGTAATATTTCTTGGCACATGGAAATGTTCAGATTTGTTAAACAAATGCCTGCAAATGCTTTGCTTATCAGACACCTGGTCAAAGAGGAAGGAAGATGGACGTTGTGTCCACTCCAGCAAGTTGTAGTAACGAGGCTGCCAGTAAATTCTCCCCCTTTTAATCAGCTCTGCTAACCACTTAGAGAAAGTCTTCAACTCACAAGCATTTGCTTACCGACTGTTCAAAGTTACAATGGCACTGAAAAACAAGTGACTTATGACCAGTCCTCGCAGTTATGCCCACTGCAGCATTTCCGCAGTCAGGTAATTAAAATCCAGGTGTTTGGCAACCAGCTTCTGTTTATGATCCTTGCAGCATTCCAACAAGCAATTCCACGCCCCCCCCCACAAAAAACCCAATAAAGGCACAGTTAAGAGTTGTTTAACAACCACATGATTCACTCAACAACTGCACTGATTCCCTTAAAAACCGTGGCAAGAAAAATGGGATCAAAACAGGCACAAGACTCTTAACAGCTGCCTTGCTTAGTAGCAGAAAATCTGGTTCCAGTTGTGGTTGTGATTGCCCGTAAAACCAATAAAGGAGAATATTTGTAGCTCAGGGTTGAAAGGAACAGTTCTTGGTGCTCTCTGAGCTTGCAGATGTTTCATGACCCAACTAGGTTATATCATCAATGCTAGAAGGGTTTATGGAGAGGAGGAGGAGGAGGAGGAGGAGGAGGAGGAGGAGGAGGAGGAGGAGGAGGAGGAGGAGGAGGAGGAGGAAAGACTGTGGGGTCCTTGGTGCTCTTTGAGCTTGGTGGTTTTCTTGTAACATTTCATGACCCAACTAGGGAACATCACCAGGGCTAGAAGGGAATGAGGTGGGAGGAGGAGGAGGAGGGAGAGGAAGGAAGGAAGGAAGGAAGGAAGGAAGGAAGGAAGGAAGGAAGGAAGGAAGGACGGACTGTGGGGTCCTTGGTGCTCTCTGAGCTGGGTGGTTTTCTTGCAGACGTTTCATGACCCAACTAGGGAACATCATCAGTGCTAGAAGGGAATGAGGTGGGAGGAGGAGGAGGAGGGAGGAAGGAAGGAAGGAAGGAAGGAAGGAAGGAAGGAAGGAAGGAAGGAAGGAAGGGAAGGAAGGAAGGAAGGAAGGAAGGAAGGAAGGAAGGACTGTGGGGTCCTTGGTGCTCTCTGAGCTTGGTTTATTTCTTGCAGACATTTCATGACCCAGCTAGGGAACATCATCAGTGCTAGAAGGAAGAGGAGGAGGATTGTGGGGTCTTTGGTGCTCTCTGAGCTTGGTGGTTTTCTTGCAGACGTTTCATGACCCAACTAGAGAACATCATCAGTGCTAGAAGGGAATGAGGTGGGAGGAGGAGGAGGAGGAGGAGGAAGGAAGGAAGGAAGGAAGGAAGGAAGGAAGGAAGGAAGGAAGGAAGGAAGGAAGGAAGGAAGGAAGGAAGGAAGGAAGGACTGTGGGGTCCTTGGGGCTCTCTGAGCTTGCTGGTTTTCTTGCAGACGTTTCATGACCCAACTAGGGAACATCATCAGTGCTAGAAGGGAATGAGGTGGGAGGAGGAGGAGGAGGGAGGAAAGGAAGGAAGGAAGGAAGGAAGGAAGGAAGGAAGGAAGGAAGGAAGGAAGGAAGGAAGGAAGGAAGGAAGGAAGGAAGGAAGGACTGTGGGGTCCTTGGTGCTTTCTGAGCTTGGTTTATTTCTTGCAGACGTTTCATGACCCAACTAGAGAACATCATCAGTGCTAGAAGGGAATGAGGTGGGAGGAGGAGGAGGGAGGAAAGGAGGAAGGAAGGAAGGAAGGAAGGAAGGAAGGAAGGAAGGAAGGAAGGAAGGAAGGAAGGAAGGAAGGAAGGAAGGAAGGAAGGAAGGAAGGAAGGAAGGAAGGAAGGACTGTGGGCTCCTTGGTGCTTCTGAGCTTGGTTTTTTCTTGCAGACGTTTCATGACCCAACTAGGGAACATCACCAATGCTAGTTGACTAGCACTGATGATGTTTCCTTTTAGGGTCATGAAACATCTGCAAGAAAACCACCAAGCTCAGAGAGCACCAAGGACGCCTCACTGCCTGTGATCACAGATACTTCCTGGAATATTGTATCTAGCTTTGGTCAGCACAATGTAAAAAAAGATGTTCAGACTCTGGAAAGAGTGCAGAGAAGAGCAACAAAGAGGATTCAAGCCCCGGAGACTAAAACACACACAGAACGGTTGCAGGAACCGTTGGCCAGTTTCGAGAAAAGAAGGACGAGGGGTGACATGATAGCAGCCTTCCAGTATTTGGAGGGCTCCTACGAAGAAGAAGGAGGTCAAACTATTCTCCAAAACACCAGAAGGCAGGACTAGAAACAAGGGATGGAAACTAACCAAGGAGGGAAGCAACCTGGAATTAAGGAGAAATTTCCGGACAGTGAGGACAATTAATCAGTGGAACAGCTTGCCACCAGAAGTTGTGGGTCCTCCATCACTTGGAAGCTTTTAAGAAGAGACTGGTCTGAAATTTGTCTGAACTAGACTGTGTTGTTTCTCGGTGTCATATAACGTATGTGGGTGTACGCATCATTTTGTATTTATTTGCTTATTTATTTTGTCATGTAGTATATATTGGAGGTAGAGACCCTTTGAGAGTTGTATGCACTGGAAAGTCTGTAGAGATTCTCCGTCATCCAGGTGATGGTTGTCCCAAAGGTGTTTTTTTTTTTTCCTGGAGGCAACTGGACTTCCTTGTTTTTTCTTTGAAGATGTTTTGCTTCTCATCCAAGAAGCTTCTTCCGTTGAACACCCTTTGAATGGTGTGGGAGTAAGAAAGGGAGGAAAAATTGCAGATTACAGGAACCATTTGCACCCCTCAGGTGACCCTGGAGACACAGACAAACCTCCAAGTGGCCTCAAGGACTCTCTACAAGGATGCAAATGACCAGCTGTCTGCAAGGGGTATCAATCCTTCCTTTCCCCACCATCCAGTCAGAGCTGAAGAAGCTTCTTGGATGAGAAGCGAAACGTCTTCGAAGAGAAAAACAAGTGTAAGGCCACACTTGTACATCCAGTTTTGGTCTCCATGATGTGAAAAAGACGATGAGACTTTAGAAAGAGTGCAAAAAAGAGCAACCAAAATGATTAGGCGGCCTGAGGCTAAAACATACAAAGAACGGTTGCTGCTGGAACTGGGTATGTTTAGTCTGATGAAAAGAAGGACCAGGGGAGACTTGAGAGCAGTCTTCCATTATTTGAGGGGTTGCCCCAAAGAAGAGGCAGTCAAGTGATTCTCCAAAGCACCAGAAGGCAGGACAAGAAGCAATGGGTGGAAACTAAACAAGGAGAGAAGCAACTTAGAACCAAGGAGAAATTTCCTGACAGTCAGAACAATTAATCAGTGGAACAACTTGCCTCTAGAAGTTGTGAATGGTCCAACCCTGGGAGTATTTAAAGAAGAGATTGGACAACCACTCATCTGAAGTGGTGTAGGGCTTCCTGCCTAAGCAAGGGCTTGGACTAGAAGACCTCCAAGATCCCTTTCAACTCTTATTATTCTATTCTAAGATAGTTCAGATGCGTCCTGAAAAACAAACCACCTTTGGGATATTTATGCAATGGAATTTCATTTTAATCTATGTCAATTAGGGTACATTCAAAGTGACAATAAAGTTATTCTGAGTCTAAATTGGTATACAGTTTGCTGCCTGAGCGCGGGTTGGATTAGAAGACCTCTACAGTCCCTTCCAACTCTTGCTATTCTGTGAAACATCTTCTCAGGCTCACAAGGAACGAAGAAGTGAAAGGAAGACAAAGCTCAGATCCAGGTAGGATGGAGGAGGAGGAGGAGGAGGAGGTTCCAGGATGACTTCAAGGACTACGGAGCCACCTGCCATCATGCACACCCAACAGGCACTTTTCATCTACTCATTTACACCAATTACAATGCACGTCTAAGAACTGAACACCCACTGGGCATCCTGCTCACCAGCTTTATTTAAAAATCTTTTCGAATTAAAAAACAACCCAAGGCTAGAAAAGGAAGCAGGTGGGCTGCATTGCATCTTGCATCCTAGTTATTTGTAGAAGTGCTTTTCTTGGGACGGGAGGAGCCTTCTTCCTGTTGATGAACATCAGGCCACCATTAGCCAAAGGCGGCAACCCCTTTGATGCAGAGCAGAAAGGTTTCGTAAGCTTGGCACCTTTAAGATGGGTGGACTTCAATTCCCAGAATTCCCCAGCCAGCATGTCTGGCCATCAACTTCCAGAATTCTGCTGGTTGGTGTCCCCAACATTTGAAGATTTAGGCCAATGTTTCTGAAATGTGGCAGCTTTAAGATGAATGGATTATTGCATTAACAGAGGGATGCAATCAAGATCAAGGGAGGTATGAGTACCACTCTATAAAGTAGGGGTCTCCAAACTTGGCAACTTTAAGACATTGTTGATTTCAACTCCCAGAATTTTGGGAGTTGAAGTCAACGAGTCTTAAAGTTGTCAAGTTTGGAGACCTTTGCTATAAAGCCTTAGTAGGAACACACCTAGAATACTGCATCCAGTTTTAGTCACCATACTATAAAAAAGATGTTGAGACTCTAGAAAGAGTGCAGAGAAGGGCAACCAGGATGATGAGGGGACAGGAGGCTACAACATACAATGAACAATTGCAGGAACTGGGCCTGGCTAGTCTAGGGAAGAGAAGGACCAGGGGAGACAGGAGAGCAGTCTTCCAGTATTTGAGGGGCTGCCCCAGAGAGGAGGAAGGGGGGTCGAGCTATTCTCCAAAGCCCCTGAAGGCCAGACAGGGAACAATGGATGGAAACTCAACAAGGAGAGATTCAACCTGGAAATAAGGAGGAATTTTCTGACATTGAGAACAATCAACCCATGGAACAGAGGTTGCGTTCAGAGGAGCTTCATCACTGGATGCTTTCAAGAAAAGATTGGACTGCCATGGTGTAGGGGGGTTGGACTAGATGACCTGCTTGGGTGGGGGGTTGGACTAGATGACCTACAAGGTGCTTTCCAACTCTGTCAATCTGTAAAGCCAACTCTCTGTAAAGTCCCAAAATTCCCCAACCAGCAAGCATCATTGCCCTTATCTCCAGAGTATCCAAGAGCATTGAAAGGCGTTCTCAATACCAGTTCCTGGAGAGAATGAATGGAGTTGTCTGGAAACATCTTTTCCTTGACCATAATAGGAGGAGAAGGTTGTTCTTCTGCCCTTCTCAAGTTCATTGATAAGTTGGTAAGGGAGATAGAATCCTAGAATCCTAGGGCTGGAAGGGACATGGACGGTCTTATAATCCCACCATCTGCCCGAGGCAGGAGTCCTTATTCTGAATGAAGACAAATTTATGTGTCCCGGGGTCTGTAGAGATTCTCGGTCATCTTGAAAAAGCACCTTTGGGACATACGTGTCCCAGGATCATTTTGTAGGATCCAATCTGGGTCGGTCACGGAGACCGGAGGTTTTGTCTTCCAAGCTTTTGGACCTTCTGCTAGAGCGCATCCTTGGGGAATGTCTCCCTCACCAGAATGTGTGAAGCAGGTAAGACACAAGTTCTGTGAGGAGGAGCAGAAGTCGAAACCTGCGGTCTTGGTGACTGGCCCAGATTGGATCTTACAGTTCTGATTCCATCCCAGACAATGGCTGTCCAGGCTTTTCTTCAAAACCTCCAGCGATGGAGCATCCACAACTCCAGGAGGCAAAAGCTGTTCCACTGGTTAAGTGTTAACGGTTCTCCTTAGTTCTAGGTTGGATCTCTCTTTGATTAGTTTCCATCCATTAATCTGACAGGGAGAACCATCAACCGATGGAACAGAAGTTGCCTCTGGAAGTTATGGGAGCTTCATCCCTGGAAGCTTTCAAGAAGAGGCTGGACTGCCCTCTGTCAGAAATGGGGTAGGGTCTCCTGCTTGGGCGGGGGGTTGGACTAGATCAGTGGTCCCCAACCTTTTTTTGTACCAGGGACCAGTTTCACGCAGAAACACTTTTTCAAGGACCGGGTAGGGGCGTGAAGGGTTCCAATAACAAAAACCTTAATGGCGCAGTTTTGATGGTTTCATGGCTTCATTAGCAAGTCTGTCACTGCATATTACACAGAGTGGGTGTGGGGCTTGTGAATCACCTGTTGAGATGAACCCGTAACTCAGGTAGGAATCTTGGTATTTTCTTTTCAATGCAGCTTTCTTTTTGCAGGCAGTCTGTGACCCTTCTGCTGTCTCATCGTTGTCTCGTTTACCCTTCCCCCAAAAAAACCTCTCCAGGGAACTCTGTTTCTGGCTCATTTTGCGAGGGCTAGCTTGCATCGCTGACGCAGGATAAATACGCGCCAAAGAGTCAAGCGCGGAAGTTAGGCGAGGGCGGAAGTGGTTGTCTTTCAAAATAAGACACCCGGAAGCATTCTTTGAGGCCCGGTACAAAATGATCCATGGACCGGTCCCGGTCCGGGGCCCGGTGGTTGGGGACCCCTTGACTAGATGACCTACAAGGTCCCTTCCAACTCTGTTCATCTGTTCATCTGCTCCTTGTCCTGCCTTCAGGTGCTTTGGAGAATCGTCTGACCCCCCTCTTCCCTGTAACAGCCCTTCAAGTATTTGAGATGCCCATCATAGAAAGGAGGGAATTCCTCAACCCATCTAAGCAGGATATTAGGGATACCCTAAACGAGCTATCAATATCCAAGAGACCCCTGGACAATAAGAAGGAGACCATGGCTTCTGTCTCTCTCTCTGTTGCTTGAAATGGTAGGAGGTTTTATGCTTGAGCAGGACATTGAGCTAGAAAACCTCCAACTCTGTCATTCTGTGGCTAGAAAATGTCTGTGGAGATCGTCTGTCATCCAGGTCAGGGATGTTCCAAAGGTGCCTTTTCAAGAGGCCACTGGACTTCCTTTGTTTTTCCTTCAAGACCGGTGGGATTCGACCGGTTTGGACTGGTTTGGGCAAACCGAATGTTCAATCTGTGTCTGGTTCACCAAATCAGTATTTGAACCGACCAGCTGGCCCCATTATACCCCTCCCCTCCCAGGATCTACACGCAGGCTTGTTTCTGGCATCCGGAGGGCATCCAGAGCCCAGGAAAGTCCGTTTCCGCCCTCCCAGAGGCCTGAGGGAAGCTTGGGAAGGTGAAAAATGACCCTTATGGTAGGCCACGCCCACAATGGCCACGCCCACCCAGCAACCGGGCAGAAAACCGGTTGCTGGGAGTTTTGAATCCTGCCCCTGCTTGAAGTAGATCCTGGGAGGGGAGGGCTGGGGAGGGGTATAATGGGGCCAGCTGGCCGGTTCAAATACTGATTTGGTGAACTTCGGTTCACCAAATTGAACATTCGGTTTGCCCAAACCAGTCCAAACCGGTCGAATCCCACCGGTCTTGAAGGAAAAACAAAGGAAGTCCAGTGGCCTCTTGAAAAAGCACCTTTGGAACATCCCTGACCTGGATGACAGACAATCTCCACAGACATTTTCTAGCCACAGAATGACAGAGTTGGAGGTTTTCTAGCTCAATGTCCTGCTCAAGCATAAAACCTCCTACCATTTCAAGCAACAGAGAGAGAGACAGAAGCCATGGTCTCCTTCTTATTGTCCAGGGGTCTCTTGGATATTGATAGTTCGTTTAGGGTATCCCTAATATCCTGCTTAGATGGGTTGAGGAATTCCCTCCTTTCTATGATGGGCATCTCAAATACTTGAAGGGCTGTTACAGGGAAGAGGGGGGTCAGACTATTCTCCAAAGCACCTGAAGGCAGGACAAGGAGCAGATGAACAGATGAACAGAGTTGGAAGGGACCTTGTAGGTCATCTAGTCGGAAAGGACTTTCTACTTCTCAAGCTGGAGACTCTATATACCATTCTGGGCAAATGGTTGTCCCGTCTCTTCTTGAAAACCTCCCGTGTTGGAGCACCCACAACTTCTGGAGGCAAGAAGTTCCACTGGTTAATCGTTCTTACTGTCAGGAAATTTCTCCCCCAGGAAGCTTCTTCAGTTCTGACTGAAGAACCGAGGAAGCTTCTTGGATAAGAAGAGAAACGTCTTCAAGGAATAACAAAGGAAGTCCAGGGGCCTCTTGAAAAAAAACAAAACACTTTTGGGTTGTTAGAGGATGTTTGGATGGCGGCAGGCCATTTCTGCACCCTGTACAGCCACCCAAAATGACAGTTGAGCTTGGCTTTCAGGTATACATCTCATTTCAGATGCAGAAGGCTCAGAAATGGTCTCCGGAGCCAATTTTGAAATTTGTATGGAGGAAGGTTCTCCACGCTGGATTCAGAGGTCATCCGACACGCCACGTGCGTCCCACGTGTCAAGGCAGACGGGGTTCGGGGGGGTCTCCAGCTTGCAAGTTCTCCAGCAGTTCTGCACCTTCTCCAAAGAAAACAAGGGAAGAAAAACCAAGGGATAGCCAATCATCCTTCCCAGAAATTAAAAAGTCACCTGGCTTCTTGGAAGCCTTGAAACAGAAGCAGCATTTACACAGAGGAAGAGCCACTGAAACAAAAACGCAGATGGTGCCTATCATCTTTTCCAGCATATGTAAGAATAGCTGAACAAAAACATAGAACTTAGAATGACGGGGTGGGAAGGAAACCTGGAGGTCATCTAGTCCAATGCCCTGCTCTTGGCAGGAGCTATTATGATTCCCGACTGGGGTTGGATGTGATGGATGTATTTGACCGTAGAAAGAATAACAAGAGTTGGAAGGGACCTTGGAGGTCATAATTCCAGTCCAACTCCAGCTCGTGGCAGGAGATCCTATACAAATAATAGAATAACAGAGGTGGAAAGAGACCTTGGAGGTCTTCTAGACCAACCCCCACCTCAAGCAGGAGATCCTCTACCATTTTAGACAAAAGGCTGTCCAGCCTCTTCTCCAAAACCTCCAGTGATGGATCATCCACGACTTCTGGAGGAAACTTCGGTTCCACTGGTGAATTTGTTAATCAGTTGTTTCCTTGGTTAATTGTTTTAACTGCCAGAAAATTTCTCCTTCGTTCTAGGTTGGTTCTCTCTTTTATGAGTTTTCGCCTGTTGTTTCTTGTTCTGCCTCTTCTTTGTGGCAGCCCCTCAAATCCTGGAAGGCTGCTCTCCTGTCTCCCCCGTCCCTTCTTTTCACTAGTCTAGACATACCCAATTACTGCAACCGTTCTTCGTATGTTTTAGCCTCCAGACCCTAACACATCAACACTCGAGCAATGTGCGCGTGGAGTCTCGGTGAAAAGGAGCACATTGAAATTCCCCCAGGGACAGGGGGAAAAAGGTAAAAAAAAATGGTGGGAAAGGCATGTTTTAGCAATTGAGTGAGTCTGGGGGAATTGCTGGGAGAAAAGAGAATGATTTGGGGAGGCAGGAGAGAAAGAGATCGCCAACGTATAGAGGATGGCCAGGTAAGCAGCACGAAAACGGTGAAATGTAACAACTGAAGAGAATCTCTGTCGCTCAGGGTAGAATTTTGGAGTCCTTGGTGCGTTCTGAACTTGGTGGTTTTTCTTGCAGACGTTTCATGACTTCACTAGGGAACATCATCAGTGCAGGAGGAGGAGGAGGAGGAGGAGGAGGAGGAAGAGGGAGAGGGCTGTGGAGTCCTTGATCCTCTCTAAGCTGGTTGTTTTCTTGCAGATGTTTCATGACCCAAGTAGGTAACATGATCAGTGATAGAAGGGAGGAGGAGGAAGAGGAAGAGGAGGAGGAAGAGGAGGAGGGGGAGACAACTGTAGGGTCCTTGGTGCTCTCTGAGCTTGATTGTTTTCTTGCAGACGTTTCATGACCGAAGTAGGTAACATCATCAGTGCTGTTGGGTCATGAAATGCCTGCAAGGAAACAGCCAAGCTTAGTCACCACCAGGGATCCCACAAGGTGAAATGCATTACTGGTGCAACTGGGAAAGTTGTGGGTGTCCAGGCTTTGGGGAGAGAATTTGAGTCCACAGAACGAAGGCCAAAGAGAGAAGGGAGATAGATTTAAAAATGGTATTTCTCCAGGAACTCTTCTAGAGGGAAAACAAGAGCCACAAAGAGCCTCTTTTGGTAAGAACTGAACGTCTTTATTGTTTTTCTCCACCTTGACAATTCTGATGTTTGAGGACTTCAACTCCCAGAATTCCCCAGCCAGCTATATCCATCCATCTTAGAGTTGCCAAGTTGAGTAACCATCCTGGTTCACATCAAAATCAGAGGTGGTTATTCAGCTGGTTCTGACTGGTTCTGGAGAACCGGTAGTGGAAATTTTGAGTAGTTTGGAGAACCGGCCAATCCCACCTCTGACTGGCCCCACCAACCCCACCTCTTCTCCGCCTCCCGTTGAGTCCCAGCTGATTGGCGACACTATTAAAGCCAACCTCTTTAACACATTCTTCGGCTCAGTATTTGTAAAAAGCAATAGATCATGCCCAGTATTTCCTAGTTGAACCACAGACAAATACAATGATCTAATACATATCGATTTTACAGAAGATATTGTTGAAAAAGCACTGCACAATCTAAAACCATCTCTATCTATTGGACCGGATGGAATATGTGCCTACTTCTTAAAAAAGCTATCCACTGCCATAGCCAAACCTCTAAGCATAATCTTTGAAAAATCTTTCAGGACCAGCTCCTTGCCTAACCTATGGTCACAAGCCACGGTCATCCCCATCTTCAAAAAGGGAGACCCCAGCCTAGTTGAAAATTACAGACCAATCTCCTTATGCTGCGTCACCTGTAAAGTCATGGAATCAATTATTAACCAATCCATCATCCTCCACTTAGAGACAAACAACCTACTCTCCAATAAACAATTTGGTTTCAGAAAAAAACTATCCTGCAATCTGCAACTCTTGCACTGCAAAAACATATGGACGACACAACTCGATCAGGGCAAAGCAATAGACACAATCTAGATAGACTTCTGTAAAGCCTTTGATTCAGTGGTACATGACAAACTACTCCTAAAACTAAAATTTTATGGTATCTCTGGACAGCTGCATAACTAGATAGAAGCATTCCTGTCAAACAGACAACAAATCGTCAAAATTGGGAGTGTCCTATCAAATTCTGTACCTGTCAATAATGGTGTCCCTCAAGGCAGTGTTCTAGGACCAACTCTCTTCATACTCTACATAAATGACCTCTGTGATCATACTAAGAGCAACTGCGTTCTCTTCGCTGATGATGTAAAGCTATTCAACTACAGAAAATGCTGCTGCCCTTCAAAAAGATCTTGACTATGTATCAGAATGGTCAAACAAATGGCAACTTCAAATCTCAACAAATAAATGCTCTGTCCTACATATTGGCAAAAAAATTCAGAAAATAAAATAGAAGCTGAATAGTCAAGACCTTGCTGATGATCCAAACTCTGTCAAGGATCTTGGAGTACTCATCTCAAATGGCCTAAGTGCTAGAGCCCACTGCAACTACATAGCCAAAAAGGCGTTAAGAGTTGTTTACCTAATCCTACGTAGCTTTTTCTCTGGTAATATCACACTACTAACTAGAGCATACAAAACATTTGCTAGACCAAAACTCGAATACAGCTCATCAGTCTGGAACCCACATTACATATCTGATATTAACACAGTTGAGAAAGTCCAGAAATATTTCACAAGAAGAGTTCTCCACTCCTCTACTCTTTGCAGAAGACCTTATGCCACCAGACTTGAAATTCTAGGCCTAGACAGCCTAGAACTACGCCGCCTTCGGTCTGATCTAAGTATGGTATATAAAATCATACATTGCAATGTCCTACCTGTCAATGAATACTTCAGCTTCACCCATAACAATACAAGAGCAAACAATAGATACAAACTCAAGGCTAACCGCACCAAACTTGATTTCAGGAAATACGACTTCAGCAACAGAGTGATCAATGTCTGGAATCCTCTACCTGACTCTGTGGTTTTTTCCCCAAACCCCAAAAACTTTAACCTTAGACTGTCTACTATTGACCTCACCCCTTTCCTAAGAGGTCTGTAGGGGGCGTGCATAAGCGCACCAACGTGCCTACCATCCCTGTCCTATTGTTTCTTTTTTTTCTTATTCATATCCATTTCATGTATTCATAACTATGTTTATACTTATTATAATCGCTTGACAAAACAAAATAAATAAAAATAAAAAAGATTGGGTTGAGCTCAGTGCACAGATCTTGCTGCTCTTTTGGGTCTACAGCTCTGCCTTGAAAGAAGATAATCAAAAATGGTTGCTTTGTCTCTGAGGGCTCATCAGATCTTTGATTGAAAGAATAAAAAGACAAAACTGTGCCAGCAGTTAGGAAGCTAATTGGATTCTCTCAATCTTTTCCACTGAGGTGCTGATTGGAGGTGGGGGGTGGGGAGAGTTTCAGGCTGACATCCAGCCAGGCTGCTCCACCTTGGGAGAGAGAATCCCAGGGGTATCGTGAACATTTATCAAATCATTGTGATTGGGAATATCAGGATGCTGCATCCAAGTGTGTCCAACAGGTGGAGGAAGGAAAAATAGATAAGATAACCCAACGGTGTAGCATCCTTGAGAAGATGAAGGACATAGTGTCATACAATCATACAATCATAGAGCTGGAAGGGACCTCAGAGGTCTTCTAGTCCAACCCCCTGTCCAGGCAGGACACCTTTTACCATTCTGCATAAATGGTTGTCCCATCTTTTCTTGAAAGCCTCCAGGGATGAAGCTCCCACAACTTCTGAAGGCAACTTCTGTTCCATGGGTTGATGGTTCTTCCTGTCAGAAAATGTCTCCTTATTTCCAGGTTGAATCTCCCCTTGTTCAGTTTCCATCCATTATTCCTTGTCTGGACTTCCTCCTTCCTTTCCTCACTCACATTTCCTTCCTCCCTCCCTTCCTCTCTTCCTCCTTCCTCCTCTATCCCATCTCCCTCCCTCCCTCCCTCCCTCTCTTCTTACCTCCCTTCCCTGCCTCCTTCCTTCCTTCCCTCCATCATCTCCCTCCCTTCCTCCATCCTATCTCCTACCTCTCTTCCTTCCTTCTTTCTTTCCTTGCTTCCTTCCTTCCTCCCTCCCTCCCTCCCTCCCTTCCTCCCTCACCTCCTTTCCTTCCTCCATCCCATCTCCCTCCCTCTCTTCCTCCCTTCCTTCCTCCCTCCCTTCCTTCATACAGAGATTAACAAAGTTGGAAGGGACCTTGTAGGTCATCTATTCCAACCCCCCACATAAGATGGCTGTCTGGTCTCTTCTTGAAAGTCTCAAGTGTTGAAGCTCCCACAACTTCCAAAGGCAACTTCTTCTTCCACGAGTTGATTGTTCTCCCTGTCAGGAAATTCCTCCTTATTTCCAGGGTGGGTCTCCTTCTGAGTAGCTTCCACCCATGGCTCCTCGGGAGGTTGGGAGGATTAGGAGGAGAAGGTCCGACTTGTGAGGAGAATGCTCAGGACCGGATTACTGCTTATGATTTAGAAAGCACCACTGAACATAATAGAAGGATCAGAACTAGACCATGATTTGGGTCAATCAATCAATCAATCAATCAATCAATCAGAATAAAGCCAGAAGAGACCTTGGAGGTCTTCTAGTCCAACCCCCTGCTCAGGCAGGAGACTGTGTACTATTTCAGATAAGTGACTGTCCAGGCTCTTCTTAAAAACCTCCAGTGATGAAGCACCCACAACTTCTGGTGGCAAGCAGTTCCCCTGGTGAATTGTCTTCCCTGTCAGGAAGTTTCTCCTTAATTCTAGGTTGCTTCTCTCCTTGATGAGTTTCCATCCGTTGCTTCTTGTCCTGCCTCTCAGGTGCTTTGGAGAATAGGGTGACCCCTTCCTCTTCTTTGGGGCAGCCCCTCAAATACTGGAATACCGCTGTCATATTCCCCCTAATTCTTCTTTTCTCAGACCAGCCAAACTCAAATCCTGCAACTGTCGTCTTATGTTTTAGTCTCCGGGTCTTTAATCATCATTGTTGCTTTTCTCTGCACTTTTTCCAAAGTCTCAACACCTTTTTTTGTGTGTGTGATGTGGTGACCACAACTGGATGCAGTATTCCAGGTGTGTGGCCTTACCAAGGTTTTATAAAACAGTACTAATACTTGATGTGAGGTTGATTCCATGCCTCTGTTTATACAACCAAGGATTGTATTAGCTTTTTTAGCTGCTGCTGCGCACGGCTGGCTCATGTTTCAGGGATCGTTCACGAGGACTCCAAGGTCTCTCTCACAGTGGCTGTTTTTGAGTCAGGTTTATGCGCCCTGTACTTGTAAGGTAAAGGTTAAAGTTCCCCTCCTTGCACATCCGTGCTAGTCGTTTCTGGCTCTAGGGGGAGCTGCTCACCTCCGTCACAAAGCCGAAGAAGAGCCAGCGCTGTCCGAGGACGTCTCCGTGGTCTGTATTCATATATTTAGGAGATTAACATCTCTCGTCTTTCGTTCCGGAGCTCAAGGCACCAGACACAACGTTCCCATTTTCCCATGACAACTTTCAGATTTAGGTTTGTTTTTGTCTATCTGGGGTGAGATAGATTGACCTTCCTGGGTCACAGAGCAACAGAATGCGGCACAAAGCTCCCCACTGGCGACAGGAAGAGCATCCGGCCATTAAACGCTCTGCTAGCTCCATTCAGTGGCCCAGACTCCAACCCTCAAGGGATGATGATAAGAGTGACAGAATTACAGAATTGGAAGGGACCTTGGAGGTCTTCTAGCTGAACCCCCTACCCCAAGAGGAGGTGACTTTATATCATTCCGGACAAATGGCTGTCCAATTTCTTCTTACAAAGCTCCAGTGATGGAGCATCCGCCGCTTTGAAGACAAGCCATTCGGTCACAGAACAGAGGCTGACCCCTCTTCTCTGAGGCAGCCCAGCAAGTGCTGGAAGACAGCTATCATGTCGCCCCCTTGCCCTTCTCTTCATTAGTTAACTTTAGGGAAGGAAAGTTCCCTACATCCATGCCAGTCATTTCTGGCTCTAGGGGGCGCTGCTCATCTCCATTACAAACCCAAAGAAGAGCCAGCGCTGTCCGAAGACGTCTCCGTGGTCATATGGCTGGCATGACTCAACGCCTTCCAAGGTGCACAGAACGCTGTTCCTTTCCCACCAAAGGGGTCCCTATTTTCCAACTTGCATTTTTTACGTGCTTTCGAACTGCTAGGTTGGCAGAAGCTGCTGGGACAAGGAACGGGAGCTCACTCCGTGATGCGGCGCTAGGGATTCGAACCACCAAACTGCCGACCTTTTCTGATCGACAAGCTCAGCATCTTAGCCACTGAGCCACCTTATACTTGTACCTTTGTTTTTGTTTTTTTTTCCCTTTGACTCTTTGCAACAGAGGCCCAGCCCATTTGATTTCAGGATCCAGAAGACTGTTATGGTTTGCCTGCAGCCGGTACAGACAGCAGTGGAGTCAGACAGCGAGGAAGAAAGGGGACCAGTCCGGGAAACTGGAGAGGACTCGGACGAGGGTCCTGCGTCCAGAGATGGGGCCAGGACCATCTGGGAGTGGGGTGCTGCCTCTGGAGCCTCCGGAGTCTGGCAGCTGCGAGGAAGAGGAGCCAGGGGAGCCTGTTCCCAGTGCGCGTGTGCACAGAGCTGCTAGAAGGCGAGAGCAGCTGAAGCAGAAGGGGCGACTCAGGAGTAAGGCTGGGAGGTGATTGCCCTTCCCATCAAGGATAAAAGTCAGACCTCAATGACGAAGAGCTTTGCAGGAAGCAAAGTAGTTCAGTAATCTCCGAGTCCTTCGTGAAACTCTGTACTCTGGTCGGGTTTTTTTCTGGGTTTTTGGGTTGGTTTATGTTTTAGCCTTAATTGGACTTCTGTTTTTGGGCAGCATTCGACAGCACTGAAAAGCATGCTCTTATCTGGAGGAACTGGGCCTAATGGGTTTTGGCTGCAGCGTCACATTAAAAAACGGTTTTACTTTTAAATTCAGTTTGTGTTTTATTAAGTTGGACGAAGCCTGGGTCAGAACCGAGACAGTACTGATGCTCAGAGGTGGGATTCAAATTTTTAACAACTGGTTTTGTGGGCGTGGCTTAGGTGGTCATGTGACTGGGTGGACTGGCTTGGTGGTCATGTGACCAGCTGGACGTGGCCAACTCAACATCACTCACATCGAGGCGCGCATCTCCTCGCCTGGCCTCTCATGACTGTGGGGATGCTGCAACAGTGGTGTGAAAAACGGTCATAAGTCACTTTTTTCAGTGCCATTGTAACTTTGAATGGTCCACTCCACACAAGCAACGTACCAGCAAAGGAGGAGGAAAAAAACTCCAGAGAAGTTCCTGAGACAGGAAGTCTAGTCCTGCCAAAAATGTAATAAGGGTTAACGGAGAGGCAGTTTCTGTAAGCAACACCAGAATGTTTCCTTCCTGCCTTCCTTACAGGATTAGCCCAGTAATTTCTCCTAACAACCGGTTCTCCGAACTGCTTAGAAGGTTAACAACCGGTTCTAGCGAATAGGTGCGAACTGGTAGAATCCCACCCCTGCTGATGCTCCTTGGCCTGTATAACCACCCGTGGGAAGCATGAAAACTTCTTTGTCCTAGAAAAGAGTTAACGGAGAAAAGGAATCAGAAAAACCACTTGGGCACAATTTATTGGGGGTTTCCAAAGCTATTGGACAACTCCCCCCCCCCCCCAGACAAGAAAATAAATGCCTCTGGGCCAATGAGGCAGCATCTTGTTATGGGTCAAATCTGGAGAAATGATGGGGGTGAAGGAAGTGGCACCCCAAAGGCTTCAGCCAAGCCAGGCTCTTTATCAACCTGTTGATAAACAATGTGGAAAGCTGAGGAGGGCAGGAGAGGTGATGAAATCTCTTCCAGCAACGGAGAGCTGTTTCCTTTGAAAATGGACCGGAGGAAAACAGAGAGAGGCACGAGCTGGGTGGGATCGTGAGAAACACCAGAAGGCTTTAATCAGAAGGTGCGAGGGGGAAGTGGAGCGGGTGAGGGCGATGTCAGGACAATAGGTGAGAGCTGGGAGGGAGACGCCTCTGGGGTGGGGGCCAGGAGGTTCTGGGGCTGAGGCTGGCTGAGGTTTCGACCTGGAAAGTCAGAGCAGAAAAATATAGGATAGGAGAGGATAAGAGAGGAGAGGAGAGGAGAGGAGAACAGGAGGAATGGAATGGAATGGAATGGAGTAGAGTAGAGTGGAGTGGAGTGGAGTGGAGTGGAGTAGAGTAGAGTAGAGTAGAGTAGAGTAGAGTAGAGTAGAGTAGAGTAGAGTAGAGTAGAGTAGAGTAGAATAGAATAGAATAGAATAGAATAGAATAGATAGAATAGAATAGAATAGATAGATAGATAGATAGAATAGAATAGAATAGAATAGATAGATGAGATAGAAAGATAGATCGAAAAATAGAGATAGAAATAGATTAATGGACAGAGTGCTAAAGTAGGTAGAGAAATAAGATGGAAGGATAGATAAGGAAGAGAAGAGAAGAGAAGAGAAGAGAAGAGAAGAGAAGAGAAGAGAAGAGAAGAGAAGAGAAGAGAAGAGAAGAGAAGAGAGAGTGGAATAGGAATAGGAATAGGAAATAGAATAGAATAGCAATAGAATAGAATAGAATAGAATAGAATAGAATAGAATAGAATAGAATAGAATAGAATAGAATAGAATAGAATAGAACAGAATTCTTTATTGGCCAAGTGTGATTGGACACACAAGGAATTTGTGGTGCAGAAGCTCTCAGGGTACGTACAAACCCCAACGTGAGAGGCCACCTGTCTTGCAGGGACAATGGGGAGGGGGGGGCTGGAATAATTTCTTCTAAAGTGATGGATTGTAAAAAGAAACCTTAGCATGTGCTGGATCACACAGGACCCCAATGCCCATCCTTCCGAAGCAAGATTCTGGGACCCACCACTTTGCAAATACAGGCAATTCCTCAACTTACCACCCCAATTAAGCCCAACGTTTCTGTTGCTAAGCAAGACGGAGATTCAGAGAGTTTCACCCCATTTTGCACAGTTTACACATTCTGCACAATTGCCACCGTTGTTAAGCAAATCCCTGCAGTTGTGAAGTTACTTACACGGTCTTTAAGTGAATCCAGCTTCCCACGTGGACTTGGTTTATCAGAAGGTCACAAAAGGGGATCACGTGATCCCAAGACATTGCGACTGTCATAACTGTGAGCCAGTTGCCAAGCGTGTTAATTCTGATCACATGACCGGGGGTGTGTGTTGTAACAGTCGTAAGTGTGAAAAACAGTCATGTCACTTTTTCCAGGGCTGCTCTAACTTCAAGTGGTCACTAAATGAACTGTTGCAAATCAAAAACTGCCTGCATATCCCCTAAACCAAGACTTTCTTTTTTTCCTTTTTAAATAAACTTTATTAGTCTTTTGCGTATTTTAAAAATAAAACATAAAATAAATATCATGACCTTAACAGTTCTGTGACATCCATTCCATCCATTTCTATCTTTTGTACATATTAACAAACATATACAATGTGCGAATATATACATTTAATCTATAAGTTGCTTATCTTTAATTCCTTCATTTTCTATCTGTCTTAATTCGATCCAATTATACCATTTCCCCAAAATTCTATAATATTTAGACTCCTCTTTCTCTTGTACCATTTAAGTCAATTTGTCCATTTTAGCTCGTGCCATTATTTTTTGAATCATCAGTTCATCTGAGGGTACACAGTCGTGCTTCCAGCATTGAGCACAAGCTATTCAAGCAGCTGTTAAGATGTGTAATACAATATATTTTATATTTTTCCAAGACTTTCTAAGAAGTTTGAACCTCCCCTCCAATTCACAGCCAGCCCAAGGAACAACCAAGCGGGAACATCCAACATGGATGCAAGACTGAGAGATTAACAGACAGATAATCAGAATTGGAAGGGACTTTATAGGTCATCTAGTCCAACCCCCTGCCCAAGCAGGAGACCCTACACCATTTCTGACAGAGGACAGTCCAATCTCCCCTTGAAAGCATCCAGTGATGAAGCTCCCACAACTTCCGAAGGCAACTTCTGTTCCATTGGTTGATTGTTCTTCCTGTCAGAAAATGTCTCCTTATTTCCAGGTTGAATCTGTTATTGTTCAGTTTCCATCTATTATTCCTTGTCTGGCCTTCAAAGGTACTTTGGATAGAAGATAGCTAGAATAGATAGAATACTTTATTGGCCAAGTGTGATTGGAATTTGTCTTGGTGTAAATACTCTCAGTATACATAAAAGAAAAGATACATTTTATATTATTTGGAAAATAGATTGACCTCTCTATTCTTTGGGGCAGCCCCTCAAATATTGGAAGATGCTCTCATGTCTCCCCCGGTCCTTCTCTTCCCTAGACTATCCAGGCCCAGGTCCTGCAACCATTCATTGTATATTTTAGCCTCCAGTCCCCTCATCCTCCTGGTTGCTCTTCTCTGCACTTTTTCTAGAGCCTCAACATCTTTTTTATAGTGTGGTGACCAAAATGGATGCAGTACTCTAGGTGTGGTCTTACTAAGGCTTTATAGAGTGGTATTAGTACCTAGGTTGGAGAGGACCATGTCAGAATGGATGGTCAACTTTACAGGAGAAATCTGGTTCATATTGCGGAATTCTTGCAAATTTCTCCAAAATTGTGTCAAATGACACTTTAGACTCTGTGAAGACTCTGGTGATAGACTGCTGGTGGAAACTCTGCATCCTGACTTATAATTCCACCACTCCCTTCTAGCACTGATGTGTTATGTGGAAAGGGAACTTCACGAAGGCAGTAGTGTCACAAAAAACAGGAAAAACCCAAGGGGAACATCAGGTCAGCCAGAAAACAAACTTACATAGGAAAAGGAATCAAATAAAAAAGGTATTAAAGAATCCCTATAGACAAAAGCCTAAGTAATTAAGAAAACTAGACAAATAGGAAAAGGAAACAAAAGATAATTTAGAAAACCCTTACAAACACAGGACAGAACAAATAGGCAAAACAAACAGACAAAAGACACAAAATATAAATTAAAAAAAAGGGACAGACAGGAGATTGCCACAGAACAAATATGAAAAACTATCTTAAAGCTAAAAGAGATTACAGAAAACCAATAATACAATCTGGCCACCCGCAGAGTTTGCCCTCCGGCGGAAATAAAGACAAACTCAAACAGGATTTGAAACATTAGGCACAAAATCACACAAAATCAACTTACAAAGGGAGAAAAGGGCATTAAAAACCAGGGACTTACCATGGGAAGCCAGCTAGCCCAGGAACGCAGACTTCTCGCTGTTCTCTGCCTTCCTGAAAAATAAAAAGATCCAGCTTTCAAGCAGTTGTCCATATCCTTGCGCCGAAGCTCTTCCAGCGGGAAAATCGAATCCTTGAAAGAAAGGCATTTTGACACCTTTCAACAGTTACCAAGGCAGGTGATGAAAGGTCTGCAAGGAAACAACCAAGCTCAGAGAACACCAAGGACCCCACCATTCTGTCACTCTAGGAGACGTTGCTCCAGTCCATCCAGATTGTGAGTTCTTCTGCTTGGACTGGAGGCTCAGACATTTATCCTGGAAGTCCAAGAAGAGACCTGGGCAGAAGACCTGAGAAGAAGGGGTGATCTATTCTCCAAAGCACCTGAGGCCAGGACAAGAAGCAATGGGTGGAGACTCCTCAGAGGGGAACTAAGACAGAGCAATTAACCAGTGGAGCATCTCACTTCCATAAGTTTTGGGTGCTCCATCACTGAAGGTTTTTGAGAAAACATTGGAGAGCCCTGTATCTGGGATGGAATCAGATCTCCTGGAGAGAGGGTTGGACTAGAAGATCTCCATGGTCCCTTCCAGCCCTGTGATTCCATGGTCGTATCCATGCAGCAGCCCAGCCAGATCCTAACAAGATGCTTGAAGTCTGTTGAGAAGGCAGCTGTTCCAGCTGGTCTTGCCTCTTCCTTCCACCCCCATGTCTGTCATCCTTGACAAAACTCACGACTGCTGAGCATTGTTTGTGCAAATCTGCTGAACCAGAGGTCAGCCAGGAAGGGACAGACTTGCTTGCTCTACCAAAGGGAGGGGAAGAATGTCAAGCAAAGGACTCCAGGCACACAGCCATGTCTCTTCAGGGTGGCGTTGATGGGGTCTTCCAGCTCCTATTGGGCTTGCTATTTTCCAGCCTGGCTTGGGGTGTGTGGAGGTCAAGAATGCCCCTTTGCATTCCATTTGCACAAAGACCCAGTGTGGGTCTTGACAAACTTGTCATAGTGAGTTTCACAGTGCACTTGAATATCTCAGGGGTTTTCACAGAAGATAGATAGAATTCTTTATTGGCCTCTCTTTCCACGCCACTAGCATCCCTTCTGGTATAAGCCATTTGAATGTAATTCTTTTTTGGTTTAAATAAGCTGCCAGAAATTTGTAATCGCGCCTTTATTCCCTTACTCTTCTCGGAATCTGTTTAAGAATTATAATTTCTTTTTCTTTATACGTTATTGTTTTATCTCTAGAAATTCTATATATCATATCACGGGTACATCTTCTGGTGAATCGTATGTGAACTTCCCTGGGGCATTTGTGTCGTCTTGCGTAATTTGTATTGACCCGATAAACTTCATCAAACTCTTTTTGGATATCATCTCTGTCCTTCTTCAAAAGGCCGGACAGTATTTCTGCCATCAAGTATTCCAGAGAGAGAGAGAGAATAGAATTCTTTTATTGGCCAAGTGTGATTGGACACACAAGGAATTTGTCTTGGTGCAAATGCTCTCATTGTACATAAAAGAAAAGATACATTCGTCAAGAGTCAAGAATCATCAGGTGCAACACTTAATAATAGTCATAGGGTACAATAAGCAATCAAATCATACTAGGAAACAGTCCATATAAATCGTAAGGATACAAGCGACAAAGTTACAGTCATACAGTCACAAGTGGGAGAGGAGGGTGATAAGGAGTGATGAAAAGATTAATAGTAATAGTAATAGTAATAGTAAAGTAATAGATTAATAGTAATAGTAGTGCAGACTTTGTCAATAGTTGGACAGTGTTGAGGGAATTATTTGTTTAGCAGAGTGATGACGTCTGGGAAAAAACTGTTCTTGTGTCTAGTTGTTCTGGTGTGCAGAGCTCTATAGAGTCATTTTGAGGGCAGGAGTTGAAACAGTGTATGTCCGGGATGTGAGGGGTCTGTAGACATTTTCCCAGCCCTCTTTTTGACTTGTGCAGGATACAGGTCCTCCATGGAAGACAGGTTGTTAGGAGGATAAAGGAATGGTTCAAAATCCTCTTTGGTTTTGTGGGAGATGCCCCCAACTCCAGGCGTGCTTTTCCCACCCATCCCTCTTCACAAACCAACTGGTACAATGTCCTTCATGGGTTTTTCCCCCTTCCTTCCCATGTTTAGGCCTCCATCTGAACAGAAAGAAGGCCTGGTTGTGAGGAAGGGAGGTTGAAGATCACTTGGCCTGCCCTTGTCCTCAGGAGAAATCCATAGAGGAAGTTCAAAACCTGGTTCTGATGTGACATCTGGAGAGAGAATAATGAATAGAAAGTACTGTAAGCATGTAATGAATAATGATAATTTGTGTGTTTTAAAAATTAATAAAACTTGTTTTTTTTTAAAAAAAAAGAAAGTACTGTAAGCAATAGTCTAGGAGAAGCAGACATTGAGAATGCAGATCTTCCCAGCTCTGGAGTAAAAACCATGGTGATTGTGCCTAATTCTATCCCAAGTTGCAATCCCAATAGAAGAGAGATGGTTGGTAACTCAAGGCTGAACTTGGTGCTTTCTGAGCCTGGGGGTTTTCTTGCAGACATTTCATGACCCAACTAGGCAACATCATCAGTGCTAGAAGGGAGAGGGTTTACAGAAAAGAGGAGGAGGAGGAGGAGGAGAAGGAGGAGGAGGAGGACTGTGGGGTCCTTGGTGCTCTCTGAGCTTGGTGGTTTTCTTGCAGACGTTTCATGACCCAACTAGGTAACATCCTCAGTGCTAGAAGGGAGAGGGTTTACAGAGAAGAGGGGGAGGAGGAGGAGGAGGAGGAGGAGGAGGAGAAGGAATGTGGAGTTCTTGGTGCTCTCCGAACTTGGTGGTTTTCTTGCAGACATTTCATGACCCAATTAGCTAACATCATCAGTGCTGGAAGGGAATAGGGCTTGCTCTCTGTTTATATACAACTGCCTTGCTCCATCAGTGTTGAAAGGAAGTTTTGTTATCTTTTTGATAATTCAACTACCAAATACCAAGAACTGCCAAGAAGGTAACAACAGCCCTATTATTTTATGTTCTATGTTCTCTGCTGTCGTTGCGGCTTTTTAATCAACTGTGCAAATCTCAAACTCTGCTTGCGGTTATGATGAGGATAATGGCTTAAATGTTTCCCCAAATCTAGCCGTTTGGTTGGTTTACGGTTCAGTGCGTTGTGTCTTGTACAAGCTCAAATATTTCTCAGTAGCTCAGGTGGGAATTCATTAATTTTACTTAGAGCCTTCATTCGGCTGCCTCTTTTAAACAATGTGACTCTGGTCAGCATATGAAAACCTGAACAGCACAAACGCAAAACACAAATAGCACAGAGCATTTAAAACTGACTCGCAAGAGAAACAGCGGCCAAAGCTAAAATATAACTTATTAATTGGGGACTCTGTTCACGCTGACCCAGGAACAGCTCCAGGTCTTGACTGCTTTTCTAACAGCCTGCAGGGGTGGGGCCAACCCCGTACACAGAAAGTTGTGTGGAGGCAGCTGCAGAATATTAATCAACTCAGTGCAAAGAGACATTTTTTCTTCCCTAAAAAAAAAAATGAATGGCCATTTGTGCTATTTATGTCGCTTGGATGTCACTGTTTCTAATTTGTGTCTTCCCCTGAAAACACACACACACACACACACACACACACACACACACACATGCACATTCACAACATGGGTATGAATATATACCAGTTTGGGGATCGGATGAATTTTACACCCCCCTCCATTGTTAAATCTGCATAAATGTTAAGGTGCCCTTCCAAATTCTTGAAGGAAAGATTTGTTGAGAGAAAAGTTTAGTTTGAATGAGGTTTTGTGCAAACTGCAGAATCATTTTTGAGGTCAACAGCTCTGGAATATATATATTTTTTAAGGTTTAGTTGCTGAATAGCTTAATCTGGCGAACCAAGTAATTACAAATTTTGGCAGGATCCCTAGCTGCCTGGGACACACGAGGATAGGTTCTTAGAAGACCTTCTGTCCAGTTAAGAACATCCTTTCGGAGTAAGCCAAGAGAACATAGAATAATAGGGTTGGAAGGGACCTTGGAGGTCTTCTAGTCCAACCCTGTGGAAGGAGATCCTATGCCATTTCGGACTTACTTTGGGCTTGATGAGATGGAGACTTGTGACCATAGAAGTGGGAAATTTTGGACTGTGGACATAAGTCGAGTTCAACCTGTATTGCCAATGCACCTGTATCTGAGTCACTCCTAATGTACACCTGGGTCCCCTGCAGAGCCAAAGGTGGACATGGGATCAAGAAGCTCTGTTCTGACCAAAGCTTCCTGAGACCATAATTAAGCACATGCTTAGTTCAAACAACTCTTGTTTTATTTCAATGCTGGGAATTATGTTCCTTCCCAGCCTGTAATGAGTCCCAAACAGGCTCTCGAGATAAGCACCCACCTTTATCTCCTTTGAATTGTTGCCAACAACTAAAGTGCCAAATGAACTGTAAAAAGCCAAACGCAGTACGAAGTCCACACAGAGCTTCCAGGTTTAATCTGAACAGAGTGAACAACATTGCTTCCTGCAAAGGCTCCTGTACCTTTGCTCCTCCTTTATAGTCGCCCCTTTTGTCTTACCTGCTTTTGCCTTTTGGCAGCTCTGAGCACATGCGCATTGGGAACAGGCTCCCCTGGGTCCTCTTCCTCGCTGCTGCCAGATTCTGGAGGCTCCGGAGTCAGCACCCCACTCCCAGATAGTCCTGGCCCCATCTCTGCATCGGACGCAGGGTCCTTGTCCGAGTCCTTCTCAGATTCCCGGACTGGTCCCTGTTCTTCCCCACTGTCCGATTCCACTGCCGTCTGCAGAGGCTGCCGACGGACCACAACAAGCTCACAGTTGTACCCATTGCACAGGGAGCATGGTTGGCTTGGACAGCAACACAAACGCAATTGCTGCAGCTGGGGAAGGCGGGCCGAGGACTGTGGGTACATTAAGAGCTGATTTCCCCACGGACGTTGCAGGTCGCTGGTGCTCTGACCAAATGCAGCAGTGGGACAGATGGCAGGTGTCAGAAAGTTGGCTGCTGTGAGGGAGCCCTGGCCGAGGGCCAAAGAGATGGCACAGCAATTCCCTACTTTGTGCAAGTGGGAAGAGAAAAAATTGCTGAAGATGTCAACACTGAGGCTCCAAGATGGCTTCCGAGATGAATCCCGAGACCTGGCGGAAACATTTAGTGAGGCTGGTTAGGCAACGGGTACACCCCGTATCGATGACGGCCTTTTCCTCTGCCAGAAGTTAGGTAACCAGACACACCCCCTAGCCAGCCCCAGGTCAACATTCCAATAAACCAACTCCAACCCAATAAACTCCAAGATGAGCAGTTCCTCAAAGTTCCATTTTATTAGAATTGTCATATTGGTACATCTGGAAAAAACCGAATCTGAGAGTTCTGGGTTGTCCCTTCCCGAAAGAGAAATCCAAAGATCCATCCCTTGCACCCATAAGTCCAACACCTGGCCCAATCAAATCTTTGTCCCAACTGGAGACCTTCCCTCAGTCACTCCCCTCCAGGTGCAGGGCAACATGTCCTTTACACACCGAGAAAGAATGTTGTTGGGTCTAATCTTTCTACCTCACTATGAAATCCCCCCCTCCCAAATTTCCAGGCACTGAATGTGGCAGCCTCGAAGCTTCCAAGAAGAAAAATAGCTTCCAAGTAGTGGTAGGATTCAAATTCTTTTACTACCAGTTCTGTGGGCGTGGCTTGGTGGGTGTGGCTTGGTGGGCATGGCAGGGGAAGGTTACTGCACAATCCCCCTTCCCTCTCCAGCCCACTAACCTGCTTTCCAGCGCCGTTCTCCTGGGCAGGGCAACCAAAGGAGACCCAGCCGATCAGCTGAGACTTAATGGGAGGCGGAGAAGAGATGGGGTTGGTGGGGCCAATCAGAGGCGGGATTTGCCAGTTCTCCCAATTCCTCAAAATTTCCGCTACTGGTTCTCCAGAACTGGTCAGAACCTGCTGAATCCCACCTCTGCTTCCAAGGCTGACAGGTTTCCGCCCCCCCTCAGAAAAAAAAACCACATCCCGGAACGAGAAATAATCAGGGGTTAATATTTCAGCAAGCAACCCATCTAACCACTGTTTTGAACAAGGCAGTGGGTCGGTGAGGTGGGAGGGCATTGAATTCTTCCTCAAGAGGATTAAGTAAGAAGCTAAAAACCCAAAGAATAGGAGACAAGGGGGTTAGGAAAGTTCTGCCACCCCCCAACATACAGTGTCCCCACTTTGTCCCCAGGCCAGCTGGCAGTGCCAGCTTTTCAGGTTCTTTCAGAAGGCCAAGCAGGTTGGGGAGCCACCTTTTCCTGGGCAGCCAGCTTTTACCAGCCTCGGGTAGCCCCACCTGGCCAAAGCAGCCTCCGTCCCGGCCAATTTGCAGACCTTTTGCACCAGGGATGAATGAACTGACTTCTCTGATTAGTGAGGAGACATTATACACATCCATTATCGACTGCAAAACCTCTTATGGACTTTTTGCATAAACACGAAGAAAATGAACTGGTGATTTATGGCTCGGGTGATTGAGCAGGAGAGATTATAGAAAGAAGAGCAAAATGATGCATATTGAGAGAGAGAAGGAGAGAGAGATTAATATATAAATCCTACTTCGACATGCTGGGAAGAATATGGGAAGGCACTTCTTTGTATTTGTGTCCTTTCCAGTCTAGCCTGGAGTCCTATCCTGTTTCCCTGAAAATATGACCTAACCTGAAAGTAAGACCTAGCTTGATTTTTATGTCAGCATTCCAATTCTGGCCCAGCAGCCCATTCCAGCTCAGCTGCCAACTGCACCCCAGTTGTCGCCGTGGTGCAGCAACAGGTCCCTGCCCCACCTGACATTTTACACATGCACCCAATATAAGCCCTACCCCCCCAAATAAGCCCTAATTAAGATCCCGCCCACTCCAGGGTGCACAGGTAAAAATTAAACTAGGGTGGGGATGGAGGGTGGTGGAACTGCCCTACTTCTTACCTTTGAACATCTGTAGCCAGGCCTCTCACACCCCGACACCTGCCTTGCCGGCCCATTTCTTCTGCAGTTGGCAAGGCTGGCAAGACTTTCCTGAAGGCCTCTGGAGCTGATAACAAAGCTCTGGATCGATCCAGAACTCTGTTATCAACTGCAGAGGCCTTTAGGGAAGCCTTGCCAGCCACAGAAGAAGACGTTCCTGAAGGCCTCTGACAGCGAAAAGGAGGCCAGGGGTGATACACACAAGTGAGGTTAGTCAGTGGCTGGCATCTCCCGAAAATAAGACCTGGTGCCTTTTTTGGTGGCAAAAATATATAAGACAGGGTCTTATTTTTTGGGAATCATGGTAGGTCCTATCCAGACCTTATGCAGATCTAACTCTTACTCAGATTTTAGAGGTCAGCCAAGGCTGGCTGGATACTGGCCAGGTGGAAGGAACTTGGGCCAAATGGCAACCACCAGGTGAGCTGGTGACTCAAGAAGACTTTGATGAAAATATAATTAAAAAACAACCATGATTGTGCAGAAATGGATAAGTTAACACTCAAGATGAAGGCTAGAGAAGAGACAGAATATTTTTTGATTTGGGATTTCCAATGGATGGAAACTGAACAAGGAGAGATTCAGCCTAGAAATAAGGAGAAGTTTTCCTGACAGTGAAAACAATCCACCCATGGAACAGAAGTTGCCTTCGGAAGTTGTGGGAGCTTCATCCCTGGAGGCTTCCAAGAAGAGACTGGACTGCCCATCCGTCAGAAATGGTGTAGGGGCTCCTGTTTGAATGGAGGGGGGGGGGGGGTTGGACGAGATGACCTTCAAGGTCCCTTCCAACTCTGTTATTCTGTTAAGAGAACCGATGACTCTGAGGCTGGATGTTCCTGTGCTGAAGAGGTCTCAAAGTTGGAAAGTCAACTCTGGTAGGGATCTTTTCTTTCTGAATTCTGCCTCAAAATGGAGGATCTGGCCGTCCGGTCATTTCATTGTCTAGGAATCCATGACATCCTGATTCAAATTGATGTTCTCCAGATGCCCTGGGACTCCATCCTCAGAATTCTCAGTCAGAATCTTAAATCTGCAGAATCCATGATTCCTCTGAACTCCTTGAGGCTGGCGGAGAGTGCCCTTCAAAAACAGATCTCCCTGCCTGGGTCTTCAAAGGGCCATGGTGGTGTTAGTAAAGGATCCTGTGGATCCCTCTGGGATCAGATCCAGCTTTCATAGAATTCAATGGGTCCCAAGCTCCTGCTCTTACCTTCTTCTTGGGAAACACATCTGGGGTCTACCAGATACAAAAAGCAGAGCTCACCACAAAAAGAGCTTGATCTCCAGCTGGTTGGATTCTCCAGTTGGCCAAATCCAGAATTAAACCTCAAAGATCTCTTTAGGCAAACCTCATAGTTTTGCCAAGGATTTTCATAGAAACAAAGCACTGGGCTAAACTAGAAGACACAAATGGAAACAAAAGCTCATTTCTTCCTGTTTGTTGGTATACCGGGACACTCTGCCTGTGCTCAGAGGCTACACATCCTTCAGAACTACTTGTTCTTCCAATACGCATCCCACAGGTGACATTCAGGGTGGCTGCTCTTTTGAGATCTCTCTTTCTCTCTCTTTCTCTCTCTCTCTCTCTCCCTGCCTGCATGTGAATGAATTTGGAAAATGAATATAGATCTGTTTTAATGGAGAACATTAAGCGAGACATTAAAATTCAGGGTCTATTGTCTGAGCTGGGCCTTTTTTCATTACTTTGTGCTATTGTTAGGAACAGTTGACTAATGCTTTGTTCATGCAGATCTTGCTTTCCATTTGACAAAAGGGAGAGGGGGCTAGGAGGGAAAGCTACCTCTTCCTCAAGACCCAGGAGTGAGATGTAGCAGAACAATAGAGCAACAGTGTGCGAAGGGACCTTGGAGGTCTTCTACTCCAGCCCCTGATCAAGCAGAAGACTCTACCATTTCAGATAATTGGCTCTCCAGTCTCTTCCAGTGTTGGAGCACCCACAACTTCTGGTGGGAGGCCGTTCCATTGATTAATTAGCCTCCCTGTCAGGAAGTTTCTCTTTAGATCTAAGTTGCTTCTCTCCTTGATTGGTTTTCATCCTCCAAGGTTCCTTCCAACTCTGTTATTCTGTTACATCTCACTCCGAATGACTTCTGGTGAATTGAGAAAGAGCCAGCCCTTATAAATGGGCTTCTATAAGATGTTTTTAGGGAAACAAACCTGGAATCCATTTATCAGGGTGTCTCATCAACTTATGAAGTGCTTTAGGAGAATTTCCAAAATTATTCTCGTCCTCCTCTTCCTCCTTCCTTCCTTCCCTCCCTCCCTCCTTCCTTCCTTCCTTCCTTCCTTCCTTCCTTCCTTCCTTCCTTCCTTCCTTCCTCCCTCCCTCCCTCCCTCCTTCCCTCCCTCCTTCCTTCCTTCCTTCCCTCCCTCCTTCCTTCCTTCCTTCCTTCCTTCCTTCCTTCCTTCCTTCCTTCCTTCCTTCCTTCCTTCCTTCCTTCCTTCCCTCCCTCCTTCTAGCACTGATGTTGTTATCTAGTTGGGTCATGAAACATCTACAAGGAAACTACCAACCTCAGAGACCACCCAGAACCACACGGTTCTCCTCCTCCCCCCCATCCTCCTCCCCCTTTTCTTCCTCCTCCTCTCCCTTCTAGCATTGATGATGTTACCTAGTTGGATCATGAAACATCTGCAAGAAAACAACCAAGATCAGAGAGGACCCCCACAGTTCCCCACCCCCCACCCCCGAGCTATAAATATTTTCTCTGGACTTTCCTTCTTTTTTTCTTCTGGCCCTGCGAGCACCAGCAGAAATTGTTGGATGAAAACTTACCACAATTTTACGAGCAAACTGCACATTTTGAACTGGCCCTGGGAGTGAGTTTCGTGGGTGGCTTTAATCCCCCACCTTCCAACCCCCTCCCCGGCCTATAAACCCAAATTAGTGTGATTTCATCCCTGGTTCTCCTCCAACCCTTAACTTCCCTGCCTTTCTTCTTTTTACTCCCTTTCAAAGAGTTGAAGACTATAATCTCCTTTGGGAAAGGAGCTACCCTGAGCTGCTTTTTAATCATCAACAATATGTCAATAGCACATAAATAAGGAGTAAAGCAGCATGTTTCTTGGGGACAACTTAATAGCTCGCTGCCCTCCACATGGAGTAAAAAGGTTTGTTTGCTCATTTTGGCCACAGCTTCCGTTGAAAACCTATCCATCTGGATGAATTTGTTTTTTTTTGTGGGGGGGGGAGCGAAATGAACCCATCAGTCCTGTCTTCTCTCTCCTGAGCAGCCATTTATTTTGGCTATTGGGGAAAAAAGTAAATAAAAATGTGAAAATGATGCCCTTAGTCTGAACTTGCTCCGAGTGACATATATTTTCTGCTTTTTAAGTTTTAAATCAGGGACCAAAAAAAACAACAACGGTTGAATATTTCTTTTCCAGTCCCAGCTGCCTTCAAAATTAGAGCAGAAATTGATTTTTAAAGGCCCGAAGAGCTATGGGGGTGGCGGAACAGGGCATGCGGCCCTCAACAGTTCATTTAGTGACTGTTCAATGGTTCAACGGCACTGAAGAAAATGATGAAAAATGATCATTTTTCAGGCTTACAAGTCCCAGGGGTGGGATGCTACCGGTTCACACCGGTTCGGGAGAACCGGGTGTTAATTTTACATCTGGTTCACGGAACCGGTAGTTGCAATGACTGGGTGGCTCTGCTCTCCCCTCCCCTCCCCTCCCCTCCCCTCCCAGGAGTCCCCATGTGGTGCGTTTTGGATCCAGGTAAGTGCAGAGCCCACCTGGAGGCGTGGGGAGGGCAAAAACGGCCCTCTCAGAGGCTCCGGAAGGCTGGAAAAGGGCCCATTTCTGGCTTCCAGAAGGCCACCGGAGGCAGGGGACGGTGAAGCGCCAGCCCCCCCACTATGGTGCAGGAGGCTGACTAGGCCACACCCCCCCCAGCAACCGGGCAGAGAACCTGATGCTAAATTTTTTGAAGCCCACCCCTGCTTATGAGCTTTGCAGCATCCCCATGCTGATCAAAATTCAAACACTTGGCAACTGACTCATATTTATGGCCGTTGAAGTGTTCCTGGGTCATATGATTCCCTTTTGTGACTTTCTGACAAGCAAAGCCAATGGGGGAAGCCAAATTCACTTAACAATCAGGTTACTAATTTAGCAACTTCAGTGATTCACTTTAAAAAAATCACCAAAGCTCAGAGAGCACCAAGGACCTCACAGTCATCTTCTCTTTCTCCCCTCCCTCTCTCTTTTCCCAAATCCTACTCCATTCTGGGACTGAGGATGTTCCCTAGATGGGTAATGAAATGTCTACAAGAAAAGAACCAAGCTCAGAGAGCACCATGGGCCTCACAATCCTCCCCCTCCCCCTCCTCCCTCCTCCTCTTCCTCCTCTTCACAATCCCCATTCCCTTGTAGCACTGATGATGTTCCCTAGTTGGGTCATGAAACTTCTGCAAGAAACCCACCAAGCTCAGAGGTCACCAAGGACCCCACAATCCATCCTTCCTCCTCCTCTTCCTCCTCCAACTCCTCCTCCCTTCCAGCACTGATGATGTTCCCTAGTTGGGTCATGAAACATCTGTGAGAAACCCACCAAACTCAGAGAGCATCATGGACCCCACAGTCCATCCTTCCTCTTCCTCTTCCCTCCTCTCCTCCTCCTCCCACTCCTACCCCCTTCCAGCACTGATGATGTTCCCTAGTTGGGTCATGGAAACATCTGTGAGAAACCCACCAAACTCAGAGAGCATCATGGACCCCACAAGTCCATCCTTCCTCTTCTTCTTCCTCTTCCTCCTCTCCTCCTCCTCCTCCTACCCCCTTCCAGCACTGATGATGTTCCCTAGTTGGGTCATGAAACATCTGTGAGAAACCCACCAAGCTCGGAGAGCACCGAAGACCCCACAGTTCAACCCTGAACTATAGAGATTCTCTTCTATTGGCGATTATAGATTTTTTAGAAAAGCCTAATGCTTTCCTATCTTTAAGTTTAATTCAATAGCTTAACATTTTAAAGATTGTCCTTTTATTTGTTTCCTGCTTTAATTATTTTGTGCTTATCACCAATTATTTTAATGCTTGCTGCTTTGAGGACAAACACTGTGGAAGCGCTGAGGCAAACGAAATACACAATATCATCAAAGGAATGGGGGGAAAATAAACCAGATTTCAGCGAAGAGTTCAGAGGATTAACCTTTGCAATCGGGCAATGGGAATCCCTCCCCCCAATGCAGACTTTTTAGATGAACAGCCAATCAGCGGACTTCAAACTTTTGCAAAAAGCAACATTAGAAACATTCCTTCAAGTTACAGGGAATCCTCAACTTACATCAATTCATTTAGTGGCTGTTCAAAGTTACAAAGGCACTGAAAAAAAAATTCATTGCAATACCCCATGATCAAAATTCAGATACTTGGCAATTGGTTCGTATTTATGATGGTTTCATTGTCCCGCGGTTACGTAATCCCTTTTTGTGACTTTCTGACAATGGGGAAGCCAGTTTTGCGTAACAGTTGTGTCACTTACTGAACAACAGCAGTGGTTCCCTTAACAACTGTGGCAAGGAAGGTCATAAAATGGGACAAAATTCACTTAACAACGGTCTCACTTAGTAACAACAGAAATTTAAAGCTCAGTTATGCTCCTAAGCTGAGGACTTTCTATGCTACCAGTTGCTATGGCTCCTATTATTATTATTATCATCATCATTATTACTGATAAGAAAAGAAGTGATTAATAATCTCGTGATGGAGCAATTGCTAATTATTGGTGACAAAGTCAGGCAATGGTTTGCCAAAAGCCCTGGGGATTTCAGACTGCCTATTTTATGAATTCAAGATAAACTCAAATTTGGGGGGGAGTCTCTTGGCTGTACCACCATGGAGAATTGTTCCATTTGATATTTATTTATCTGTATTTCTCCAGATCAGCAACATTAAGCTCTCATCCATAACTTTGGCAATAAGGGGAATAGACTAGATTAGACTAGAACAGAGAATTAAAGAAGAGAAGAGACGAAAATATAGAAGAGAATAATAGAGAAGAAAATAATTGAGAAGAAAAGAGAAGGGAATAATAGAGAAGAGAAGAGAAGAAAAAAGAAGAAAAAGAAGAGAGTAATAGAGAATAGAGTAGAAGAGAAAGAATGCAAAAGAAGAGAAGAGAAAGAGAAAGAGAGAAGAGAAGAGAAGAGAAGAGAAGAGAAGAGAAGAGAAGAGAAGAGAAGAGAAGAGAAGAGAAGAGAAGAGAGAGTGGAATAGGAATAGGAAATAGAATAGATATACGGTGAAAAAGAAAGTGAGTTTCGGACAAGTTTGGCACTCGATTTGCACATCCACCTAGTTCCGAAGCTCACCGTCTGACGCAGCTAAAGTGTGACACTGAAACTCAGGGTAAATATTTTAATATCTTAATTCATTCAAATCAATTTCTTAACTATATTCTCGCCACGAAAACATGAAGCTGTATATTGTGGGGCCTTAAGGCTTAACCATTGAATTAAATCTTCATTATTCTGCAGCGCTAGCAAACTCCGAGCTTTAGCCTCCTCTAAAGTTGCGCTGCAAGAATTTCAGATCTATTTGGCAGCTGGAATGTCACATCTATCTTAATTAATGTGCAAAGTACTTGAGGTATTCTTGTAAGCCACTTTGATCTGGTAGCTGTGAGTTTCTGGAGAGCTTTAAGAACTATTACGGCCTAAGCTTGCAAGATCAAATCAACTCAGCTCTTCTGGCAACTGCATAACCAGCAATTTGCAAAGGTGCGGTGGGGTGAGGGGGTGAGGCTAAAGTGCGTTGCAAAGTTTTGGCTTAACTCGTGCCAGCTCAAATTTTGGAGTGACATAGCTACTTAGAAACTGAAGGATGGTTATAAAATCTTCCACAAAGAGGGCAGAAGGAAACCAAACTCAAGGATTTGGATCCTTAAAAAGGAAGGAAATGTCAGGCGCTGTTGTGGTTCACCGGCAGCCGGTGCAGATGGCAGCGGAATCAGACAGTAGGGAAGAACAGGGACCAGTCCGGGAGTCTGGATAGGACTCGGATGAGGGTCCTGCATCCAGAGATGGGGCCAGGACCATCTGGGAGTGGGGTGCTGCCTCTGGAGCCTCCGGAGTCTGGCAGCAGCGAGGCAGAGGACCCAGGGGAGCCTGTTCCCAGTGCGCGTGTGCACAGAGCTGCTAGAAGGTGAGAGCAGCTGAGACAAAAGGGACGACTCGGCAGTAAGGCTGGGAGGTGATTGCCCCTCCCATAAGGGATAAAAGCCAGGCCAAGATGAGGAAACCTTTGCAGGAAGCAAAGTCATTCGTTCGGTTCAAATTCATTCTTTTTTTTAAATAGTACTTTTTATGGTTTTCTATTAATACAAATCATATTTTTGACAGCGTTTACATCCACCTATGTTATCGTCTCATATTTTTATCAACCACTCATACATACCTCTAATAGTTATACATATTTATCATCAGTAATTATTATATACATATCTCTCATTGGTGATTATTAATATCTAACTTTATTTATTCTACATATCTACATGTCTATGTATCACTATCTTGAGTATTCTCCTGTTTGATCATTCTGTTTCAATTCGGTTCAGATTCATTCTTGAAGCTCTTTGTACTTTGGTTGGTTTCTTTTCTAGTTCATTGGACACTTCTGTTATTGACAGGACTTCACAAGAAAGAAAGGTGGGTGCTTATTTCGAGGGACTGTTTTGACATTCATTACCAGCTGGGAATGAAAATAATTCCCAGCGTTGCAATAAAACAAGACTTGTTTTTAAAATAAGCGTGTGTGTATCTATGGTCTTGGAAGCCCAGGTGCTAACAACCAGGACTACATATGCAAACCAGCTACTTTATTATTCTCTGCCTATAATACAGGAATCTCCCCAGGCCAACAGCTTTCACCTGGGAAAGATCAGATAAGGCCCAGAAGTATTTGGGAGGGTCACTCCTTGCCTTCTTGTTTAGGGAGATTCTCAGTCGTCCAGGTCATGGTTGTCCGAAAGGCACTTTTTTTTCAAGAGGCAACTGGACTTTTCTTGCTTTTTCTTTGAAGATGTTTCGCTTCTCATCCCAGAAGCTTCTTCAGCTCTGAAGAAGCTCCTGGGATGGAGGGGAAGGGAAGGATTTACATTCCTTGCAGACAGCTGGTCATTTGCATCCTTTTAGAGAGTCATCGAGGCCATTTGGAGGTGCTTCCAAAAAGCTTCTTACCAAGAATGTGTGTGGATGTATGTATGTTACCTTTTTACTGAAGTGGTGCCTATTTATCTACCTGCATTTACATGCTTTTTAACTGCTACGTGGGCAGGAGCTCATCCCATTGCACAGTGCTTGGGTCTTGAACCAGGGCTTTCCAACTGACAAACTCAGTGTCATTCACCGCTGAGCCATCGCACCTCTAATAGACACACACACACACACACACACACACACACACACACCCCTGTAACTCTGTCCAGTTCCCTTCCCATCCACCCAAAGTCCAGTCAATAAATGGAGCTGTGTCATTGCCCATGCACCCCTGGCATTCTTCAACAAGTAAAAGCATTCTCTTCCTCATCCTTTTCTTTTAAAAGAGGCTTTGTATTCTTCGCATTTCTTTTCCAATCCTTTGTGTATTTTCTCCGTGATCAGGAAGGCCCTGCTATTGATTCCGAAGTAGATTTATGATTGCTTCAGGCATCGGATTCAGGAACGCAAAGCTTCTGTACCTTCTCAAAGGCTACTTCATTGGAGCCCCGAAGCAGAACAATGAGACAGGAGGCGTAAAGACGGACAGCTACTACAACGCGTTAGACTCAGACGATAAGATCTGGACAGGTCTTCTTCCAGGCACAATACAAAGGGCGATTCCTTGAGAAATTTGTTTAGACATGTCAAATAAGTCGGCTTTTTGGCTAGGACCAGGTAGGTGTGTTTGTGGAGGGAACGAAAAAAATAAGTCAAGATGGAAACTGCCACAGTGTGATCGAAGCCTCCTTCTTTATTTGTTCTGGCTGATGGAGCTGGCAGCAGAGTCAGACAGTAGTATGGAGGTGGTGGAAGAACCTGGGCCAGGTCTGGAGGCTGAGGAAGACCCTGAGGAAGGCTCTGCATCAGAGGCAGAGATTGGGCCGAGGCAGGCTGGCAGTCAGCAATTAGTTGCCTTTGGGTTCGGACAACAGTGATGCGGGGCATCTTCCCAGCCTGCGCATGCGCAGGTCTACCGGAAGACAAGAACAATTGAGAAAGCAGTGTTAGGAATATGAGTCACCTAACAGCTATTTGGGTTAGAAATATATAAGCCAGGATAAACATTTTAAAACTGTATCTTTAAGAAAATGCAAAACTGTAATTAGGTGTGGTTTCTCAAAGGGCCATAAGATGGAGCCAGAAATCTGGTTTGTCTTAGTCTTAGTCTCAGAAGAGAGAGTGTGTCTGAGTGAGTCTCTCTGTTTCCTTCTGTTGGAAAGTATTGCCGTTCCTCCATTTTTCCTAATTGACTGATATTTCTGGATTTAATGTAAGTCTGTTACTGAACTGTTTTTGACACTGGAATTTGATATTTGGACTATCCCTGGATTGAAAACTGACTGATTTACTTGTGAATGACTTTGGACTGCTTATTTTGAACTTTGATTAAACCTTTCTGGAAGTAAAAACCTACATTTACTGTACAGTGTATCTGTGTTCTGTATGTGTATTATTCAAACGCTACTCTCAAATACGTCTCCCTGTATGCGCTCATTCTCCTAACGGGGAATTACCTCAACAAGCAGGGTTGATTTCAGGAGTAAGGCCACACCTCGGAGGTGATTGGCCCCTCCTATGGGACATAAAAGAGGAGCAAACGGGACATGAGCCATTGCAGGAAGCAATTATTTCGTCTGGTTGATTCAAGCTCTGAAAAGCTCTGTTTGACTCTGTGTCAAGTTTGGCCTTGCCCTGCGTCTGGCCATTTGTTCTCTGGCTGCATTCCAAGTGTGAAAAGGTGGGTGTTTATAAACACTCCCCTAACAGACTGGGAAGCCTGGCTGGCTGGGAATGAACGCAATTCATAGCCATGGAAATAAAAGAGGTTTTGTCGGGATGTAAGATTGTGTTTTATGCTTTCTAAGGAAGCCTAGGTCAGAACATTATTATTATTGTTATTGTTGTTATTATTATTATTATTATTATTATTATTATTATTATTGTTGTTGTTGTTAGGGATATACACCCTAGCAGAATCTGCACGGCAGTCAGGCAGGCAGGCAAATATGTGAGACAAACGGTTTTGTAGCTTACACTCAGTAAAACAGATACAATGTGCTAGTTAAATAGTTTATTCCAGTAAGATTTATAGCATAGTCAAACAGTCCATATATCATTTACTAGTTCAGTCCGTCCGGGGATTATTCAGTTGCAAAGTCCAGTGTCGAAAAAGAGGTCAGTAAACTTACAAATATCAGTCCAGTAATATATCTCCTCGCAGTAGAGATATGAAGAAGTTAAACCTCCTTTCTTCCTTCAGCAACAGCAGAGAACACGCAGTTAACAATCCATCATCGTCAGCAAGCAATCCAGTAAGCCAGCAATCAATCAAGTTCTCTTGCTCCCTCTTATGGCGATTTTACAACCGCACCCAAAATTACATGCTTTGCAGTTAAAGTGACACACACTTAAACTCACTATCATAGTCTATATATATTATTTTACCCAAACTACGTTAGGTAACCTATGTTATTCCTAACAATTATTATTATTATTATAATTATTATTATTATTATTATTATTATTATTATTATTATTATTATTATTATTATTATTATTATTTTGTGTGTGTTGCAGCTCACTTTTTAACACCCTCTGCCCCCCCCCACCCCCATCCCAATTCTTCTGCCACTGGATTCCCTTGCTAGATTCAAGACAGCCTTGCTGGATCCTGTAAGTTTCTTGGGTGGAGGTATCCTCGCTCTGCATTTCCTTCTAAGGGTTACTTAAGTTGCTTTATGTATGGAGAACTAGCTCATGGGGGGGGACGGACAGTCTTTTACCCCTGTAGTACTGAAGTGTCATTTGTGTGAGTTGGAAAGTGGGAGTCACAGCTGCAGCCACGGATTGGGGTACAGAAGGCAGAAGGACAGAGTAACACAGCGGGAAGGGACCGTGAGGTCATCTAGTCTAAACTCCTGCTCAGGCAGGAGACCCTGGACATCATTTCAGACAAATGGTGGTCCAGTCTCTTCTTGAAAAACCGCCCTTGATGGAGCGCCCGTAACTTCAGGAGAGAAGCCATTCCGCTGATGAATTTATTTATTTATTTATTTATTTGATTTGCCAATTGTTTACAAGATAATAAGTATAAGTGTATACATAGTTGTGAATACATGAAATGGGTACATATAAGAAAAATAAAAGAATAAGAGAAACAATAGGACAGGGACGGTAGGCACGATGGTGCGCTTATGCACGCCCCCTACAGACCTCTTAGGAAAAGGGTGAGGTCAATAGTAGACAGTCTAAGGTTAAAGTTTTTGGGGTTTGGGGAAGAAACTACAGAGTCGGGTAGAGTATTCCAGACATTGACCACTCTATTGCTGAAGTCGTATTTCCTGCAATCAAGTTTGGTGCGGTTTACTTTGAGTTTGTATCTATTGTGTGCTCTTGTGTTGTTATGGTTGAAGCTGAAGTATTCATTGACAGGTAGGACATTGCAATGTATGATTTTATATACCATGCTTAAGTCAGACCGAAGACGGCGTAATTCAAGGTTTTCTAGTTCTAGAATTTCAAGTCTGGTGGCATAAGGTATTCTACAACGAGTAGAGGAGTGGAGAACTCTTCTTGTGAAATATTTCTTCCAACAGTCAGGAAGTTTTATCCTTAGTTCTAGGATCCTTGATCAGTTTCGATCCGTTGCTTCTCCGACTTAGACTTAAAAATAACTTTATGGTCACTTTGAATGTACACTAATCGGCATACACTGAAATGAAATTTTGTGGCATGGAGGGAGATCTCCAAGGTCCTGCCCTCAGGTGCTTTGGAAAACAGGTTGACCCCACCCCTTCTGTATGTTAGCCCTGCAAAGATCGGAAGGCCGCTATCCTGTCTCCCCTATTAAAGTAGTGGGATTCAAATGGTTTTTACCACTGGTGTGGTGGGCGTGGCTTGGTGGGCGTGGCTTGGTGGGCGTGCTTTGCCTAATGCAGGCAGGCAGCTTTGCGAGGGCCAATGCTGGGCCCTTCTCTTCTTCTTCTTCCTCTCAGATGATTGGCAGAGGAAAAAGCTTTTTTTTTACTACCAGTTCAGCTGAACCAGTCAGAACCGGTAGCATCCCACCACCCGCCCTTTTTCCTTCTTCTCACTGGACTACAGACATACCCAATCCCTGCAACCGTTCTTTGTATGTTTTAGCTTCCAGGCCCCTAATGAAGCTTTGTTGCTCTTCTCTGCACTCTTTCTAGAGCAGGGGTGTCCAAACTTGGCAACTTTAAGACTTGTGGACTTCAACTCCCAGCAAAGCTGGCTGAGGAACTCTGGGAGTTGAAGTCCACAAGTCTTAAAGTTGCCAAGGTTGGACACCCCTGGACTAGAGTCTGAAGAGAAGCGGCTGGCAACCAGAGACCGAGCTGAAGTCAATCGCTGTGTGCTAAATAGGGTCTCATTCTGATACCCTGGAAGTGACACATCATTGGGAGGGGAAGAAGAGAAGAGAGGAGAGGAAAGGAGATGGAAAGAAGGAAGGAAGGAAAGGGGAGGGAGGGAGGGAGGGAGGGAGGGAGGGAGACATGCACAGGAGCAAACAGTAACAGTTGAAACCAGTCTGGACAAAATGGTACCTGAAATGAAAGCAGAATCTCTCGCTTAATCCAGGCACAGCAAGGGTGTTCGCGGTGGTGACGCGTGATGGAGGGCTCCTGGCCCAGGAGAAAACGAAGGGCCATGCAAAGCATTGGTCAGAACACGCCATCTGTGCCCAGAATCATCGTTGGACAGCTCTGTCCTCTCCAACAACTCTAGATTCAGCTGGCCAGGATGGCGTTGACCACGAATGTGGGTGTGCATGAAGCCTGAGCAATTATAATGAATAGAAAATAAACGATCAACAGATTCTGTTTGAATTCTAATTATTGCATAATATCCCAGGTATAAAAAAGAAGGAAGGAAGAGAGGGAAGGAAGGGAGGAAGGAAGAAAGAAAGAAGGGAAGGGAGGGAGGGGGGGAGGAAAGAAAAGAAGAGAAGGGGAGAAAGGAAGGAAGAAGATGGGAGGGAGGGAAGGAAGGAAGGAAAGAGATGGGAGGGAGGAAGGAAGACAGGAAGGAGATTGGAGAAAAAAGAAGGAAGCAAGCAAGCAAGGAAGTTTTATTTTATTTCTTGTTCTTTTTTTTGCTTTGATTGCACACTTACATTTTTTGTGCACGGCGCTGTCATTAAACCAATTTGTTGTGTAGGACCATATGTGGGCAGCCCAGATGTCAGGACAGTAGACGGAGCACTGTGATCTGATTGACTGGCTCCTCGGTTGCCATGGCTACCCTAATCAATCAGTAGTGACAGCAGGTGATGCTGGAGACAGGAAGGCAAGGAGGATGAAGGCACAGACATTTGAAGCTTTATTAAAGGAACACAGAGCCGTCTGCAAAGCAGGCCCAGAGATCAATGTACACAAGGTGGGTGCTCCCTGACACACTCACACACACACACACACACACACACACACACACGGCAACCTGCAACCCAAGGCACCGAGGCTCAACTGCTGCGATGATTCATGCCAGACTGCTAATGAATCCATTACCTTTTCCCCAATAGCTGTAGACTGCAAGGAGGAGAACCAGGCGTCCCGATGCAGTTGGGAGAGACCTCCACAAGAGTTAGATAACCAGAAACCCAGGTGGACTCTGCCTGTTATCAACCCCAAAGGGCCCAGGGGTAGAGAGGCCTGGGCTCTGCAGAGGTGTGTCCAGTAGAAGAGAATCTCTGTAGCTTGGGGTTAAATTGGAGGGTGCTGGGTGCTCTCTGAGCTTGGCTGTTTCCTTGCAGATGTTTCATGACCCAACTAGAGAAATATAAGCTAAAAAGGGAGTGAGGTTTATGAAGAGGAGGAGGAGGAGGAGGAGGAAGTGGTGGTGCAGGAGGAGGAGGAGGAGGAGGAGGTGGGGGAGGAGGAGGAATAGAAGGAGGAGGAGGAGGAGAAGGAGGAGGAGGTGGTGGTGGTGGAGGAGGAGGAGGAGGAGAGAAGGAGGAGGAGGAGGAGGAGGAAGAGAAGGAGGAGGAGGAGAAGGAGGTGGAGGAGGAGGAGGAAGAAGAGAAGGAGGAAGAGAAAGAGGAGGAGGAGGTGGGAGGAGGAAGAGGAGGAGGAGGAGGAGGAGGAGGAGGAGGAGGAGGAGGAGGAGGAGGAGGAAGAAGAAGAAGAAGAAGAAGAAGAAGAAGAAGAAGAAGAAGAAGAAGAAGAAGAAGAAGAAGAAGAAGAAGAAGAAGAAGAAGAAGAAGAAGAAGAAGAAGAAGAAGAAGAAGAAGAAGAAGAAGAAGAAGAAGAAGAAGAAGAAGAAGAAGAGGGGTCCTTGGGGGTCTCTGAGCTTGGTTGTTTTCTTGCAGATGTTTCATAACCCAACTAGGTAACACCATCAGTGCTAGAAGGGAGGAGGGTTTGTTCTCTGTTTATATGCAAGTGGCTTGCCCTGTCAGTGTTCCTGTGGCTTAGTGTTGTATTCCACTGTCACAGAGTTGCTGTCGGAACCTGAGAAGGAGTTCTGACATGAAGGAGAAGGCCCTGGCCCACTGCAGAAGCTGGTCCTGGAACTGGCATGGCTGAACCATCCATATCCACTCCTCCACTGTTCTTCCTTCATTATTCACCTACTTTCTCCCACTTGATGGACTTCGCTCCAGAGACCCTCTGGACTTCAAGGTGTGCCTCTCCTCCACCATTCTGCTGCCCTGTAGGAAGAAGACCCACCCAAAGGAGGAAGCCACCCTAGTAGTCAACTCCCTTGGTCCCCGCTGGTGGGCCTCCCTTCTGCCCTCAGCTCCCTCTGGCTCTGTCCAGGGTCCTGATGCCACCCCGTCTCTTGCGTTGTCCTGCTGTTTCTCCTGTAGAGTTTTCGGCTTGCCCAGTTGTGTTGTGTGTTGCCCCTCTACAGCCCAGGTCTTCCTCCGCAAGCATCTCTTCCTCTCCTCTCACTTCTACTGCACTCTTAGAATAAATTTATTGTCACTTTGAATGTACACTAATCGACATACATTAAAATCAAATCTCGTTGTGTACAGCTAGTTTTCAAAGGGTCGCCACCAACCATATACGCTACATAAACATGACAAAAAATTATACATATCCCCACATACTCCTTCTAGAAATACTTCAAAACCTCTTCCCAGAGGGGAGCAACAGAAACAGATTGTGAAGTGGGTGTGTGGGCTCTCTAAGAATGCTTTCAGCTCTCAGCCCATAGTGCTTATAAGCAGCATCCTGAATGACGAGAAGCAAGCTTCCTCTAATCTTCTCCACTGTCCTCACCACTCTCTGTAGGGACTTTCTATCTGAGATGTTGCTGCCACCAAACCAAACAGGGATGCAGTTTATGCTTTAAGTTGATGCACAGCCGTTCTCTTAAGTTCTCCAGTCTCCTTTTTAACAAACACACAAACCAGGCGTGGGTCTTCTTCCCAGAAGATCTGTCAGCTTCAGTTAGAAGTCAAGAAGAAGAAAGAGTAGAAGGAGATGGAGGGGGAAGGAAGGAAGGGAAGAGCAGCAAGCAGCCTGGGGTTGTGGAGGACCATGTGCAAGTACTCAGCATGGCTAGTCTAGTGTAGAGCAGGAAGTGGGGATGAATATTCTAGAGCAGTGGTGGCTAACCTTTTGGGGCTCCTGTACCAAAAATTGCATGCTCCCGCTTGTGTGCCAGAAGCCAGAAGGCAATGTGCACCCCCCATGCCCCCTACTCATGCGCGTACAAGATATCAGCCTCAAGATATCTTCCTAATAAGTATATTCTGTCTTCTAACTATTGCTTCTCTGCTGCTATGCCAATTTACTTCTTTCGGCTGTCATGAAACGGTGGGAGGGGGGAATCTTGGAGGGGAAGAAGGCAGGAGGTGTTTTTTTGCATTCCTTTGCTGGGTTAGCAAGGGGAGGGGGGATTCCTTTCTTTAACTTTCCATTTCTTCGCTAGCCTCTGTCCCCTTTTGCGCAACTGCGAACTTTTATCAAAATATGTCAAGGTCAACTGACAGTAGCCTTATCACCACCTGGAGATGACCACATGATCATATTCAGAAGTTTTAATTGGAAGAATCATCTGAACTTTGGGGGGTGGGAGCAATTCTATTCCTTTGTATATGTGTTCTACCCGCCAATTTCTCAGTTTCGGAATTGGCTCTGTCGTTTCCACTTTATTTTCCAGTAAAAGGATAACCTTGCTCTACACCACGGAGTCTGAGTATTTCTTTCTTGGGATTTAAAGGGAGCACAGACTGACAGGCACACACATGTGCACTGCAGGTGAGTTTGCCTGCAGCTCACGTGCTGGCGCAAATGGCTCCGCGTGCCACCTGTGGCACACGTGCCCTAGGAAAAGGACCAGGGGAGACACGATGGCATCTTCCAATATTTGAGGGGCTGCCCCAGAGAGGAGGGGGGTTCAAGCTATTCTCCAAGGCACCTGAAGGTCAGACGAGGAATCATGGATGGAAACTGAACAAGGAGAGATTCAACCTGGAAATAAGGAGGAATTTTCTGACAGTGAGAACAATCAACCCGTGGAACAGAAGTTGCCTTTGGAAGTTGTGGGAGCTTCATCTCTGGAGGCTTTCAAGAAGAAATTGGACTGCCATCTGTCAGAAACGGTGTAGGGTCTCATGTTTGAATGGAGGGGGGTTGGACTAGAGGACCTACATGGTCCCTTCCAACTCTGTTAGTCTGCTAACTATCTTCTGGGCAGCACCCAATCCTGAGCCTTTGTCAGCAAGTCCTAGAAGGAAAATACAGCTGGTTTCTCAAACAGCAGGTCGGGTCCCTGGTTCCAGCTGTGTGCGCTGTTGTTGTCCCGCATGGCTCCACCTGTTGAAGTCCTTCTTCCTAAGCTCCCAGGAAGCCGGAGACGGCAAGGCTGCAGCTCGGAGCTGCTCTCTGGGGTCCCCACGGCATCTGTGAGCCACCTGCCTCTTGCTTGGCATTCACAGCAGAGGCAGAGAGGGAGGCAATTGCGTTCTGCATCTAAACAAACTGGCTGCATATGAAAGGCGGGGCAGCCTCGCTTGCCCACCGGAGAATGTCAAGCCATTTAGAGGCCTGTCGCTAATGATCCTGGAAATGAGATGCCAAGGAGAGCGGCCAGGGCCGCGGCTAATGAGATGACGGGGGAGCCAGATGCTCAAGGAGAGAGAGGAGGGCACCTGGCTTCTCAGGGCCAGCAGAGGGTTTCTCCGCAGGCATGCAGTGGGTCAAGATTTGAGCCCGGGGGGAGGGGGGAGGGAGAATCGGTCAGGAGAGAACAAGAAGTGGAGATGAATCTCGGCTCAGGGGGTGAAATGTGCAGGGAAATTGGAGACAGGTTTATTCAAAGGCCAGATCTGGCCATACACAGATAGGTAGCTTTGCTTGCTTGCATATCTATCATCCCCCCTTTATCTATCTATCTATCTATCTATCTATCTATCTATCTATCTATCATCCATCCATCCATCCACCATCCATCCATCCATCCATCTATCATCTATCTATCTATCTATCTATCTATCTATCTATCTATCTATCTATCCATCCATCCATCCATCCATCTATCATCTATCTATCTATCTATCTATCTATCTATCTATCTATCTATCTATCTATCTATCTATCTATCATCTATCTATCTATCTATCTATCTATCTATCTATCTATTTATCTATCTATCATCTATCTATCTATCTATCTATCTATCTATCTATCTATCTATCATCTATCTATCTATCTGTCTGTCTATCTATCTATCTATCTATCTATCTATCTATCTATCTATCTATCATCTATCTATCTATCTATCAATCATCTATCATCTATCTATCTATCTATCTATCTATCTATCTATCTATCTATCTATCTATCTATCATCCATCCATTATCTATCTATCTATCTATCTATCTATCTATCTATCTATCCATCCATCCATCTATCTATCTATCATCTGTCAGGTCTTTGATACTGTCTCAGCTTGGCTGTTTTCTTGAAGAAGTTTTATCACCCACCTAGATAACCTCATCAAGGTCTAGCACAGTTCTCCTCTTCCCTCCCTCCTTCCCTCCCTCCTTCCCATTCCCTTCTAACATGATCTTCCCTAGCTGGATAATGAAACGTTTGCAAGAAAACAACCGAACTCTGAGAGCACCAAGTTTCCCGCTTTAATTGTGATCTTTCAGGGCCTTCCCAAAGAGTGTCAAGATGGTATACAATCTTCCTGAGACAGCAATTAAGCACACTCTTAGTCCAAACAACTCTCTTTTTATTTAAATGGCTGGGAATTGTGTTCATTGCCAGCCCATAATGAGTCCCAAACAGTCCCTCAAGATAAGCACCCACCTTTATCTCCTTTGAATTGCTGCCAACAACTAAAGTGCCAAATGAACTGTAAAAAAACCAAATGGATTACAAAGTCCACACAGAGCTTCAAGGTTTAATCAAGACGGAGCAAATGACTTTGCTTCCTGCAAAGGTTCCTGTCCTTTTGTTCCTCCTTTATATCTTATGGGAGGGCCAATCACCTCCAAGCCCCCTTTTGTCTTACAGTAACTGTTCTTGCCTTCTGGCAGCTCTGTGCATGCACACACTGGGAACAGGCTCCCCCTGTTCCTCTGCCTCGCTGGTGTCAGATTCTGGAGGCTCCGGAAGCAGTACTCCACTCGCAGATGGCCCTGGCCCCATTTCTGTATCGGATGCAGGATCCTCGTCTGACTCCTCCCCAGACTCCTGAACTGGCCCATGTTCTTCCCTGCCGTCCGACTCTGCTGCTGTCTCCGCAGGTTGCTGGTGGACCACAATATCTCCATGGGGATGATGTTCCACAGGGAGGAATTCACCATGGAGAAGGTCCTTCCTCTCGGTCCCAACAGATGGACCTCTTTTAGAGAGAGGATCCATAACAGTCTCTTGGTCTCATCTCTGGTAGGTTGGGTAGATTAACTGGGAAAACATGGCCTTTCACATAAACTGGCCCCAGGCCAGGCCACGATTGAAAGGTGGGCACCCAAATGCATAGAGAAATGACGCATGTGCAAATTTCAACTGACCCCAAACCGTATATATTTAGAATGAATGAGCTGGGAGAGACCTTGAAGGTCTTCTAGTCCAGCCCTCTGCTCAAGCAGGAGACCCTATACAATTTCAGATAAGTGACTGTCCAGACTCTTCTTAAAAACCTCCAGTGATGGAGCACCCACAACTTCTGGTGGCAAGCAGTTCCACTGGTTAATTGTCCTCGCTGTTAGGAAGTTTCTCCTTAGTTCCAGGTTGCTTCTCTCCTTCACAGATCATCAGAGTTGGAAGGGACCTTGTAGGTCATCTAGTCCAACCCCCCCCACCTAAGCAGGAGACCCTACACCATTTCTGACAAATGGCAGTCCAATCTCTTCTTGAAAATTTCCATCCTCCTTGATTAGTTTCCATCCGTTGCTTCTTGTCCTGCCTTCTTGTGCCTTGGAAAATAGCTTGATCCCTTCCTCTCCGTGGCAGCCGCTCAAATACCGGGAGACTGCTATTGTTATATATTTGAACGTTTGAATGTTCCATTCTGATTGGTCCGGCCGGACGGCGGGAAACTCGAATAGCTGTCATTGGCCGTGAGCCGCGAGCAGCCGCTATAAAAGAGGCTGCCGCGGCTCCGTTGTTGTTCAGTTCCAGAGAGAAAATTAAAAGCAACTAAAGATGAACTGGTCTCAAGTCGTCTTTCCCACGACTTCACAGCTATCGTGTTATCCCTAATTCTTTTTTTCTCTAGACTAGCCAAACCCAAATCCTGCAACCCTTCTTCCTAGGTTTTACGCTCCAGTTCTTTGATCATCTTAGCTGCTCTTCTCTGCCCTTTTCCCAAAATCTCCACATCTTTTTTGTAGTGTGATGACCAAAATTGATTGCAGTATTCTTACTACGGTTTTATAAACTGGTAGCAATTTTATTCTCCCTAAGGCCCAAACCCCCTTCTGGGTGTTACCATATGTCCTCCCAGTTGCCCCTTTTCCCCCAGACTAAAGCTATCCAGTTCCTTCAGTCTCTCTTCACCAGCAGCTTCTTCCACGTTTCCTTAGCTTCTGGTTTTGGATCACCTTTGTAGTCTGGACTCTACCAGGAGGACTCATTTTGCAAGGACTTGGCTCCTGGTGCAAGGTGGGATCTGACTGAGAAGAAGAAAGTGGAAGAATGACTTCTTATGATTTGCTTTTTTTCAAGAGGCAACTGGACTTTCCTGTTTTTCTTTTGAAGCCGTTTCGCTTCTCACCCCAGAAGCTTCTTCCACTCTGACTGAATGGTGGGGAAATGAAGGATTTTATATTCCTTGCAGATCGCTGGTCATTTGCATCCTTTTAGAAAGTCCTTGAGGCCACCTGGAGGTTTCTCTGTTTCCTCAGGATCACCTGAGTGGGTGGAACCTTCTTGGAACGGCTGAAAGGACCCTGTTGTAGACTGGAAGTAGATGATGTCGTATCCCTCCCCCTCTGTTGAGGGAGGGCTCTTCAGTTTTGACATAGATGGCCTCTTTGACTCCTCTTTCAGATCTCATTCCTCTCTGTCCAGAATCTGGACTTTGCTGTCTTCAAAAGAGTGGACTTTGTCTTTCAAATGCAGCTGAATTTTGTCCTGATGGGTTTGTTCTCTTGTGTGTGCCGTGGATTTGTGAAGTGGTTGGGCACAGATAAACCTCCAAGTGGCCTCAATGACTCTCAGAGAGAGCGCTAATGACCAGATGAGTACAAGGGATATAAATCCTTCCACTTTCCGCCATTCACCCAGAACGGAAGAAGCTTCTTGGATGAGAAGTGAAACCTCCTCAAGGAAAAACGAAGTCCCGTTGCCTTTTGAAAAAACACCTTTGGGACAACTGTGACCTGGAGGACTGAGAATCTCCATAGACACCCTTATGATTTGAAAATTAGACTTTAGCTGTGGCATCCAACACCTCTATTTGCACTCCTGGCAGGCATATTATTGTCCTGCTGTCTCCTATTTAGCTCTCAATGAATTCCTGTTGCAAAATCGTATTCCCTTTTGTACCCGAGGATTTCATTTCTGTTAGCTAAGTGCAGAACTCTCGCCTTTGCTTGGGTTATATTTCATTCGGTTACTTCCAGCTCATTTCTCTGAGCGATCAAGATGGAATTTCTGCATTTCATTTCTGTTTTCTAAGGCATTAGCTACCCCGTCCAATGATGAATGAAGTCACCAAGCAAGGGGATTCTTTTGTGAAGAAAACGATTGGAATAATGACTTTAGCAAACCTTTCCTTGCCTGACAGGCGCTCGTTTTATTGAACGGTATAGGGGCACTTGTTATTGGGATTCAAATTAAGTATGGGCAATCATATTAACTTAATCCTGTCTACAGGACCGTTATTCTGACGGCCTTGATGACGGCTCTTCTTGTGTGTTTACTGCCAAAATTCAGGTTACCATTTGTGAATCGGAAAAGGAGAAGGAGAAGAAAAAAAAAGTGGAGGAGATGGAGGAAATGAAAGAAGAGGAGGAGGAGGAGGAGAACTGTGGGGCCCTTGGTGCTCTCTGAGTTTGGTTGTTTTCCTGCAGGCATTTCATGACCCAACTAGGTAATATCATCAGTGCTGGAAGGGAGGAGGAGCAGGAGGAGCAGGAGTAGTATTTTGGAGTTTTGGATAAAATCATAGGGCTGGAAGGGACCTTTGAGGTCTTCTAGTCCAACCCCCTGATCAAGCAGGAAACCCTATATCCTTCTGGACAAATAGCTGTCCAATCTCTTTCTGAAAATTTCCAGTGATGGAGCACCCACAACTTCTGGTAGCAGGCTGTTCCACTGATCAATTGTTTTCACCATCCGGGCATTTCTTCTTAATTCTAGGTTGGGTCTCTCTTCGATAAGCTTCCACTACATCTTGTCCTGCCTTCAGGGGTGCTTTGGGGGGGGCAAATTGTCCCTCTCTTCTCTGTGACAGCCCCTCAGGTACTAGAAGACGGCTACCCAGTCGGGGGGGGGCTTCAAAAATTTCAGCAAGGGGTTCTCTGCCCAGTTGCTGGGTGGGTGTGGCCATGGTGGGTGTGGCCTAGTCGGCTTCCTGCACCATGATGTGGGGGGGGTGTTTTTGCCCTCCCCGGACTCCGGAGGCTTTGTTCGAGCCCCAGGGAGGGCGAAAGCAGCCTCTCTGGCTCCGGAGGCTCCCTGGAAGCCAGAAATGGGCCCATTTCTGGCCTTCCCAAACTCCCGAGAGGCCCATTTTCACCCGCCCTGAGCCTCCTGCATGCCCTGCCCTTACCTGCATCCAAAACGGGTGGTGTGGGTACCCCTGGGAAGGGTGGGGCATGCTGGGTGGGGCTGGCCAGGGGAGGGATTTGGGGTTTCTCCAAACTGCACAGAATCCTAGCTAGCGGCTCCCCGAACCCCTGTGAACTGCTACCAGCCCAGCCCTGTACCCACCCACCCCCCAAGCCTTATTTTATTTGTTAGACTAAACACAGCTCCCTAAACTCTTCTTCCCATGGTTTATTCTCCAGGCCCCTTTTTAAAATCCTCTCTGTTGCTCTTCTCTGCACACTTTCTGGGACTTCAGCATCTTTTTTGTATCCTGGGGACCAGAACTGGACACAGTATCCCAAGTGTGGCCTCACCAGGGTTGGTCTACCAAGACTTCTAGATCAGCAGTTGCCAACCGGTGGGCCACAAGAAAATTTTGGTGGTCCGCAGAGAAATCTCACCCCTGGAGCACCCCCTCCAAAGCAATTAATCCAGGCTGTGCAGGAACACAAGGCTGTGCTGCCCACTCGGCCCGTGGGAATCCTCCCCGCCCACTCACTCCTTACCTGGTAAACTTGCCGGCTAAATTGCTATTTTTCCTTTTTTTTCCCTTCCAACCATCAGCTGTTCTGCTGTGCCAGGAGATTTAGATTAGGTAGGAAGCGGGAAACCATTGGATTTTTTACTTTCTACCTAATCTAAAAGCTCACCCTGAAGCTTCTATTCAGTGCAGACTCAGGTAGCCGATGGCAGAAACACAGATCTCTAAGTGAATCTGTGATTCTGTGAGCAACTCAATCTGCCTGCCTGCTCTGCCTGATTTTGGGTAAAAGTTGCTCTTTTTTGTAAAAAAAAATAAATCAATATTTACATGCATGAAGTGTTGTGAGTTAATTTTATGAGTTTGCTTGCAAACAAATTTTATGTGACAGACTCAGCTCATCAATGGAAGATAGATAGATTTTAGGTAAAAGTTGTTCTCTTTTTTATAAAAAATTCAATATTTACATAAATATTTATAATATTTACATACAAGCCGTGCCCAGCCAGTCACATGACTACCAAGCCACACCCACAAATTTGGCCACATCCACAGAACCGGTTGCTAAGAAATTTGAATCCCACCCTGCCTGTGTGTGTGTGTGTGTGTGTGTGTGTGAGAGAGAGAGAGAGAGAGGTTAGATCAGATATCTCTCTCTCTCTCTCTCTCCCACCAACGTCAGCAAGCCACCGTCAGTCAAAATTTATATTAGTGGTCCCTGGGGTTTAAAATTATGACTTTGGTGGTCCCTGAGGTCCAAAAGGTGGGTGACCCCTGTCCTAGATCCCTCTCATTGGCACTACTGTTGAGCCAGGTGCCACTTCTCCTCTACCTGTGCATTTGCTTTCTCCTGGCTAAGTGCAGGGCCTGATTTTTCTCACAATGGACCACATCTTGCTGGTTTGACCCTGACATGGCAGTGGCGGCTCTTACCTGGGATCACAATGGAGATGCTTATAGGGAAGAGACAAAGGCTCTGGTGGACTGGGTGCCATAAAAGTAACCTGGTTCTAAATGTTGATAAAACAAAGGAGATCATATCAAGGATGCAGCTGTAGAGGTGGTCGACACTACTAAATATCTGGGAGTGCAGATAAGTAACAATCTGAGCTGGTCTCTCCACCCGTCATTCTTACTGAAGCGTGCAATCCAGCATCTGCATTTCCTGCATCGAGGAGAGCACCTCTTTCTCCTCCTGTCCTGGCCACTTTTTTACAGAGGCACGATCGAGCGCATATTAACAAAATGCGTCCCTGTTTGGTTTGGTGGCCGCAGTGCCTCAGATAGAAAGTCCCTACAGAGAGTGGTGAGGACAGTGGAGAAGATTATAGGAAGCTTTCTTCCCGTTATTCAGGATGCTGCTTATAAGTGTTATGGGCTTAGAGCTCAAAGCATTGTTAGGGACCCCCCACACACCCAGTTTATGGTCTGTTTTTGTTGTTTCAAGCAGGACTGCCCAATTCTGTAACAGCTTCATTCCCTGGGCCGTCTGTTTGGTTCACGTGCAAGATTCGTTTCTCACGCCATGTACATGTGCACAACTGAACTAGACTGTGTTATTTCTTTGTGTTTAGTTTAGTTTACTTTATTGTCATTGCACCTCGTACAATGAAATTAGACACCATCTTCAGTGTACATTGTGACTATGAATATATATATATATATATATATATATATATATACACACATACACATGCATAATTTTGTATTTATTTGTTTGCTTGTTTATCTTGTCTTGTTTATGTTTACATTAGGCGGGGACCCTTTTGAGAGCTGCATGCCACGTGATTTCATTTTAATGTACGCCGATTAGTCTACATTGACAATAAAGTTATTCTAAGTCATGGTGGAAACCATGAAAGCCCAATTCCTGTTCTTCTCTCTTCAAGCTGTACCACCTCTGGCCCACTCCTGTGTGACAAGTCTTTTCACCTTTCACACCAAAGTCCTTACAGGTGCCCTGTTTTTTTTTTAATTATTATTATTATTATTACTTTGAGATATAGTCGATATCCATCTCCAGCGCTTGCTGAGGGTTTCTGCCGTTGCCATGGTTACAGCTCTAACTCAAAGCACCACCATTTCCCCCCTCCCTATTCTCCAGGCCCACGGTGGGCTTCTCCCGCCCTGCGCCCTGCAGCCAGGATCGCCTCCCCAGAAAAGTGGCACCAATTAAGCGTGAAATGCGATGCATCCAAACTGTACCATATAATTTATGCAGGATTAAACAGTTCTAAGATGCTCTTTTTGTCATGTCAAAGTGCATTCTTGACCCCCTCTGGCTGAGCTTCCCGAATTAGCCTGTCGATGTCAAATTCTGGAGCCCGTTTGGTGGAGGATTTGATCATCAGATGTCTCTTCTTCCATTTTGACAAAAGGAAGACTGATTATGAAAAAAAAAAAAAACCAACAACCCCAAGATGCAGCTCACAATGTGGGACACATTTTTTTAACCGTGCAACCAAGATTGTCCTTTCCAAGGATGTTGGGTGAGTGTGTGTGTGTGTGTGTGTGTGAATGTCAAAATACACCAGCTTAGACCTTGTCTTCCAGGTTAATTTGCAAATTGGAACCCAATTATCTATTCTCTCATCCTCCCCAATGTGTGTCAGAGTAGAGTGTTGTTGGGTTTTTTTAAAGTGCAAAAATGCATCTTCAGGGGACGTGTTTTGCAGTGGTGGGAGAGAAAGCATCTTTTAAGCAGGGATTCGGAATATATTTTCATATGGAATTGTTAAAATGGAAGATGAATGTAATAACGAAGCCAAGTGAACATATGAGGAAACACATGTGAAATGGAATATTAGCAGGACTTGTTTAGACTTTTGTTTCTTATTCAATATGTTCCTCAATAATGAAGATATTTCAGTGCTTCATGAGAGCCCCGGGAAAAAAAAATACAAAAAAATGCAGCTATGAATTTTATCATCTAGACAAGCAACAATTAAACAAGATTTCAGATTTAATATCAGACTTGTTCCAAAACAGTGCAATTTAATTTTAAATTGTAGAAGTACAACACCATAAAATGCCAACAAGTTAAGTTCAGTAAACCTGAATCATTTTTATATCTAGCTTATTTACAGTATTTTAAATACTAAAATTGAATTGTTGAATTGCTCTGTGGCAAGTTGGCCATGGTGAGTTGGCCTTGGTGAGTTGACCATGGTGAGTTGGCCTTGGTGAGTTGGCCATGGTGAGTTAGCCTTGGTGAGTTGGCCATGGTGAGTTGGCCATGATGAGTTAGCCTTGGTGAGTTGGCCTTGGTGAGTTAGCCTTGGTGAGTTAGCCTTGGTGAGTTGGCCATGATGAGTTGGCCTTGGTGAGTTAGCCTTGGTGAGTTGGCCATGGTGAGTTGGCCTTGGTGAGTTAGCCTTGGTGAGTTAGCCTTGGTGAGTTGGCCATGGTGAGTTGGCCTTGGTGAGTTAGCCTTGGTGAGTTAGCCTTGGTGAGTTGGCCATGGTGAGTTGGCCTTGGTGAGTTAGCCTTGGTGAGTTAGCCTTGGTGAGTTAGCCTTGGTGAGTTGGCCATGGTGAGTTGGCCTTGGTGAGTTGGCCTTGGTGAGTTAGCCTTGGTGAGTTGGCCATGGTGAGTTAGCCTTGGTGAGTTAGCCTTGGTGAGTTAGCCTTGGTGAGTTGGCCATTGTGAGTTGGCCATGGTGAATTAGCCTTGGTGAGTTAGCCTTGGTGAGTTGGCCATGATGAGTTAGCCTTGGTGAGTTAGCCTTGGTGAGTTAGCCTTGGTGAGTTGGCCATGATGAGTTGGCCTTGGTGAGTTAGCCTTGGTGAGTTAGCCTTGGTGAGTTAGCCTTGGTGAGTTAGCCTTGGTGAGTTAGCCTTGGTGAGTTGGCCATGATGAGTTAGCCTTGGTGAGTTAGCCTTGGTGAGTTAGCCTTGGTGAGTTGGCCTTGGTGAGTTGGCCTTGGTGAGTTAGCCTTGGTGAGTTAGCCTTGGTGAGTTAGCCTTGGTGAGTTAGCCTTGGTGAGTTGGCCATGATGAGTTAGCCTTGGTGAGTTAGCCTTGGTGAGTTAGCCTTGGTGAGTTGGCCATGATGAATTGGCCATTGTGAGTTGGCCATTGTGAGTTGGCCATGGTGAGTTAGCCTTGGTGAGTTAGCCTTGGTGAGTTGGCCATGATGAGTTAGCCTTGGTGAGTTAGCCTTGGTGAGTTAGCCTTGGTGAGTTGGCCATGATGAGTTGGCCTTGGTGAGTTAGCCTTGGTGAGTTAGCCTTGGTGAGTTAGCCTTGGTGAGTTAGCCTTGGTGAGTTAGCCTTGGTGAGTTGGCCATGATGAGTTAGCCTTGGTGAGTTGGCCTTGGTGAGTTAGCCTTGGTGAGTTAGCCTTGGTGAGTTGGCCATGATGAGTTGGCCATGGTGAGTTGGCCTTGATGAGTTGGCCTTGGTGAGTTAGCCTTGGTGAGTTAGCCTTGGTGAGTTAGCCTTGGTGAGTTAGCCTTGGTGAGTTAGCCTTGGTGAGTTGGCCATGGTGAGTTAGCCTTGGTGAGTTAGCCTTGGTGAGTTGGCCATGGTGAGTTGGCCTTGGTGAGTTGGCCTTGGTGAGTTAGCCTTGGTGAGTTAGCCTTGGTGAGTTAGCCTTGGTGAGTTGGCCATGATGAGTTGGCCATGGTGAGTTGGCCTTGATGAGTTAGCCTTGGTGAGTTAGCCTTGGTGAGTTGGCCATGATGAGTTGGCCATGGTGAGTTGGCCATGGTGAGTTGTCCCATTCGGCTCATAGGAAGTCTGGTCATGATGTCTGGAAACTGATGGGATCTGAAGAGGGAGAACAGATAAACATGGTAAGTACCAAAATAGGCATATTGCAGATAAACAAGCAACAAACCAAGGAACCAGGATGGAAGGCTAGGAGTCGTCCATTAGACCATCTGGACATACCTCTCTCCTTTCCACTTTCCCCAGACTTAGATTATATATTTTTTGCAAACATCTGAGGTCCAAGAAATATTCTACTTAAGAGCTGTGCTGGCTATAAATCTGGCTCAACAACCTTAGAATCGTCGAATCATAGACCTGAAAGGGACTTTCAGAGATCTGATAGTTCTTTCCCTTGCTCAAGGCAGGAGTCCCCATACTAACCTGGAGAAATGTGTTAAGGTATTGGGATTTAAGAGCCAACCAGCAGTGAAGAAAACTCAACGTTAGGCTGATGCCATGAAGATGAATCAGCCTCTTTAAGACTAAGAGTGGGTCTTACCCCTTTAAGAGGTTTTTATATAAAGCATCCATTAGAGGGTGTATTTTCTCTCCTTGTGTCCGGTATCTATTGCAGAGTTCTCTGTGTAGAGTTAAGAAGGAGAAAGATTGCTTGTCAGGTATTTTGCCTACCACATATATTTCTGTATATATCATGTATATAAACCACTGTTAAATTTCTAAGTCTCTGTGTGCTGTGTTTTGCTCCTGGTTTATCCCATAATAGTAGTCATGCTGCAAACGCTCAGACAAAATGACTATCCAATATTTTCTTGAAAACCTCCAGTGACGGAGCAACCACAAGTTCAGAAGGTAACCTGTTCCACTGATTCGTTGTTCTCACTGTCTGGAAATGGAATCTCTCATTCATGATCCTCCACCCGTTACTTCTTGTATTGCCCTCAAGTGCTTTGGAGGTATAACAGAAAAACTGAGTTGGAAGGGACCTTGGAGGCATTCTAGTCCAACATCCTGCTTAGGCCAGGAGACCTTACACTGTTTCGGACAAATGGTTGCCCAGGGTCTTCTTGAAAACATCCAACGATGGATCACCCATGACTCCACTGCTTGATCGGTCTCCCTGTCAGGAAATTCCTCCTTCATTCCCAGGTTAGATCTGCCTCTCAGTATCTTCCACCCATTGCTTCTTGTCTTGCCTTGTGGTGCTTTGGAGAATAAGTCAAGCCCCTCTTCTCGGGGACAGCCCCTGAAGTAGTCGAAGCAGGGGTGGGATTCTACCAGTTTGGACCGGTTCTATAGAACTGGTTGTTATGATTCTGTGCAGTTCAGAGAACTGGCAAATCGTGCCCCTGGGAAGCTTCATGGGAGCAAAAATGCCCCCCCAGAAGGCTTCTCTGAGGCCCAGGAGGCCCCAAAAAAATGAGAAAGAAAGAAAAAGAAGCCATGCCCACCCAGTCAAATGGCCACACCCACCTAGCCACGCCAACAGAACCAGTTGTTAAAAAATCGGAATCCCACCCCTGAGTAGAAGACATGTCCTCCCTAATCTTTCTCCTTGTTAGTCTAGACCAGACCCTGACCCTAACCCTAACCCCAAACTGGCTGAGCAATTCTGGGAGTTGAAGTCCACAAGTCTTAAAGTTGCCAAGTTTGGAGACCTTTGGATTAGATTAACAGAGTTGCAAGAGACCTTGTAGGTCATCTAGTCCAACCCCCCACCCAAGCGGGAGACCCTACACCATTTCTGACAAATGGCAGTCCAATCTCTTCTTGCAAGTCTCAAGTGATGGCGCTCTCACAACTTCCAAGGGCAACTTCTGTTCCATTGGTTGATTGTTCTCAACTGTCAGAAAGTCTCTCCTTATTTCCAGGTTGAATCTCTCCTTGATCAGTTTCCATCCATTATTCCTTGTCTGGCCTTCAGGCACTTTAAAAAATAGCTTGACCCCCTTCCTCCTCCCTGGGGCAGCCCCTCAAATATTGGAAGACCTCTATCATGTCTCCCCTGGTCCTTCTCCTCCCTAGACTAGCCTGGCCCTGTTCCTGCAACCGTTTGTTATATGTTTTAACCTCCAGTCCCCTATTCATCCTGGTTGCTCTTCTCTGTACTTTTTGCAGAGTCTCAACATCTTTTTTATAGCGTGGTGACCAAAACTGGACTCAGTGCTCCTGGTGTGGCCTTACTAACCTCTCCTTCTCATGGTTCAACCACAACACAACTAGTTCAAGTGTGGACCTCGTACAATAAGTATTTCTTGTCGAAATGTTGCTGTGAAAGTTAAGTTCCACAAAGACAACCCCGCAAATTTTCCTTCGGTTTCCCATCACAAGTTGCTCCGAATTCCCCGCTTTTCTCAGCTTTGATTAATCACCCCCCAGGGATGTTGTCTTCCCCCAAAGACCAGGTTAAACTTCAGTTTGTCTGGGCCATTTCTCCTGCGGGTGGGAGCCGGCCCAGAGTTTGTCCACCGGCAGCCTTCCCATCTTCAGATCCCATCGGTTACTGGAGTGGGGAGCTCCGAAACCTGGAAAAATTGCTAACATGTGTCTCCATCACCTCCTGGAGATTAGCCCCAGATGGGGAGAACTGTGGGGGGGGGATAGGGAAGGGGGGGGGGAAGATCGGGGGAGAAAGGGGGTTCCTCTTCACATCCATTTGCATTCTACGTTTGATCTAAATTTATAGCAGACATCTTGGAAATAGATTTCAAACGTCACCCAAGCTGGCTACTTCGTGTGTTATTTCAAATATATGGACGGGATCATTAGGGGATGGGTGTGCGTGCACACACACACACACACACACACACACACACACCCTGTCACACAAACGCACAGTCTTGTGTTTCAGCATGTGGTGGTAACTTTTTCCATCGTCTTCTTCCGCTTGCGCTCGTACAGTGTGGGCTTTCCTTGCCAAGCATCCGCTGTCTGCAAAGCTTCAGCAGCTGCTGTGGGAGGGCAGAGCAAGGGGAACAATGTGCCCAAGGAGGGTGGGGTTGGGGGGGCTTTTAGTGGGGGTGGGGGGATGTCTTACACACCCAGCCTGACTGCAGGACCCTCCCCCCAGCCCGGACCGAAGGCCCTGAGGCCAGCAAAGGAAGGCAGGAGAGGGAAGTTTCTCCCCCCACCCCTTCATTGCTAGCTGAGCCCCACATGAAGGACTTGGAGCGCATGAAGAACCAGACAGGCGGTGGGGGCTTCCGCTCTTGTGGTCTGGAGTCATGAAACTCAACTTGCTAATTGGGTTTTGTCCCTAATTGGCAGCCTGCTTTTCTTTGCTCTGCTTTAAATGTGGTGCCAAAGATGGGAGGGGGCTGTTTTAATGCAGCCACCCATCGTGGGGCTGCCTCCCCCCCACAGACACACTTCCTCATCTAGCCGTGAGAATCCTGGATTCGGGAACGATCAGAGCAGCAGGGGGCTATGGGAAAGAACTTTTTATTTTTTATGTATTTATTTATTTTTGTCAATCGCTTACAAAATAATAGGCATAAGTAAAAACATAGTTATGAATACATGGATACATATAAGAAAATTAAAAAATATATAAGAGAAACAATAGGACAGGGACAGTAGGCACGTTGGTGCGCTTATGCAGGCCCCCTACAGGCCTCTTAGGAAAGGGGTGAGGTCAATAGTAGACAGTCTAAGGTTAAAGTTTTTGGGGTTTGGGAAGAAACCACAGAGTCAGGTAGAGTATTCCAGACATTGACCACTCTATTGCTGAAGTCGTATTTCTGCAATCAGGTTTGGTGCGGTTAACATTGAGTTTGTATCTATTGTTTCCTCTTGTGTTGTTATGGTTGAAGCTGAAGTATTCATTGACAGGTAGGATTGCAATGTATGATTTTATATACGATACTTAGATCAGACTGAAGGCGGTGTAGTTGTAGGTTTTCTAGGTCTAGAATTTCAAGTCTGATGGCATAAGGTATTCTACAACAAGTAGAGGAGTGGAGAACTCTTCTTGTGAAATATTTCTGGACTTTCTCATGTGCTAATATCAGATACGTAATGTGGGTTCCAGACTGATGAGCTGTATTCTAGTATTGGTCTAGCAAATGTTTTGTATGCTCTAGTTAGTAGTGTGATATTACCAGAGAAAAGCTACATAAATTAGGTTAACAACTCTTAACACCTTTTTGTCTATGTACCTACAGTGGGCTCTAGCACTTAGATCATTTGAGATGAGTACTCCAAGGTCCTTGACAGAGTGTGATGACCCGTAGTCTCTCAAAATAAGCCAAAACCCAAATGTCCGGTAAAGCCTTCAACTTAACTTCACTGTTTTATTAGGCACAGTTTAAAGTCAGAAAAGTAAATAATGAGGCAAACAAAAACCCAAAACAAACCGCATTGATGAGAGTTCCAAAGCAAGCCAAGATAACTAATCATAAACTCCAGGAAAATAACCGAGAAAAGTCCATGGGAAGAACGCCAGCAAAGATTAGCCTCTTTCAAAGTAAACACTAATTGACTTCAGCAATTCTAACTGCGCAGTTGCAAACTTATATACATAGCTCCCCCCTGCAAGCCACAAGGAGGATCATGGTAATCTCCACTTGAGTAGACCTCGCTTTTCCCTGATCCTCTCCTCCCTGCGTGTTCTAGGATGGATAGGGGATGGGCCTGGATCCTCCTCTGACTGCTCAGCCGGCCTCTCCCCTTCCCCAGCCTCCTCCACCACCCCTGGAGCCACACTCCCACTCCCTGTTGCCTGTTCCTCCTCCTCCTCAGAGTCAGACTACACCAGGGGCTTGACACTATCCCCCCACAGAGCCCCCTCCCCCGGGACCAGGCGGATGAGGACGTTGAGGAAACCAAGCGTGAAAATCCTGGACCAAACCAGGAGCATGAACATCAGTGGCATCAACCCAGGTGAAGTCCTCTGGTCCATAACCTTTCCATGCCACCAAATACTGAAATTGGCCCCGCAACTGGCATGAATCTCGGATGCTATCCACTTTGTACTTCCTCCTCTCCCAGAGGGGCGACTGGGGCCGGCTGTGATGGAGCCAGTCTATGCGGACTGTCAGGTGAGGCAGGGACCAACACGGAACAATGAAAAACAGGATGGATACACATGGTCCATGGCAGGGAGAGACGATAAGCCACAGCCTCCACCAGAAAAGGTCCCAAGTAATGGTGATCGAGCTTTTTCGATGGTCGCGTCGTTGGTAAATATTGAGTAGAGAGTCGAACCTGATCGCCGACCGCTGAAGGTGAAACATCGCAACAATGTCGGTCTGCAAACCATTTATAGTCTTCCTTGGCTCTCTCTAGTTGATCGCGGACCATGTGGTGCACGGCTTTTAACTCCTGCAAAAATGTATCCACTGCTGGAACTGGGGAATCAGACGGGGCTAAAGGGAAAAGTCATGGATGAAACCCATAGTTAGCAAAGAAAGTGGACACATGGATGGATGCATATTGAGCATTGTTATAAGCGAACTCCGCCACCGGCAGCACCTCCACCCAATTGTCTTGTTGAGTATTGCTGAAACAGCGGAGGTACTGCTCCAAAATAGCATTCACTCTCTCTGTCCCCCCATCAGTTTCAGGGTGATGAACAGACGACAGACATGCCTGAACCTCCAGTTTTGTGAGTAGGGTCTGCCAGAAGTGTGCTGTAAATTGTACCCCCTGATCTGACACCATGCGGTCTAGTAACCCATGCAACCAGAAAACATGGGAGATAAACAATTGAGCCATTATCTTGGCCGATGGAAGACCCGCGCATGGAATAAAGTGGGCCATTTTAGTCAATATATCCACCACCACCAAAATGGTTGTGGCACAATTTGATGGTGGTAACTCAATGATGAAATGCGATGAAGCTGCCCCCCATGGTCGTTCTGGTGTGGGAAAGGGCTGCAATAGACCAGGGTTCACACCAGGAGCATACTTGGCTTGGCGACAGATCCCACAGGATGCCACATATCCCGACACATCATGTTTAAGTCTCGGCCACCAAAATGTCCTAGAGATGAGATGCAGTGTTTTGAACACCCCAAAGTGTCTTGCTGCTGGACTATCATGACATTGACATAGGATAAGGCCACAAAGAGGACCTCCAGGCACATAAATGCGATCACGGAACCGCAACAGGTCCCCAATTTATGCCCAAGGAGTCTCTTGTCTCCCATTCTCATCCAATTCTCGATGTCGAGCTGTCACAAATGGGTCCTGCTGCTGCACCTCCTGAATCCTCACTCGAAGGTCCACAGGTTCCTCAGTGATCGCAAACCGCTTCAACAGAATCACCATCCGGGGCAAGATTTTATCCTCCCTTTGAGTATACTCGGGCTTCCGAGATAGGGCACCGGCGCGTTGATTCTCTCCACTCAGGACATATGTCACCCGGAAATCAAATCGAGCAAAGAATAAGGCCCATCTCACCTGACGCTGGTTCAATGTCCAAGCTGTTCGTAGGTGTTCCAAATGGCGATGATCCGTCTGAACCTCGATTTGGTGACAAACCCCCTCCAGGTGGTGCCGCCATATCTCAAAAGCGACCTTAACTGCCAATAGCTCCTTGTCCCAAATCATATAGTTGCGCTCTGGAGCCGACAACTTCCGGGAATAATAAGCGCATGGGAACAAGGTGCCTGCGGGAGCATAGGCCTGGAGGAGCACCGCACCAGCAGCCACATCGCAAGCATCTGTTTCCACCACAAATGGCTGGCCTTGATCAGGGTGTTAAGGTATTGGGATTTAAGAGCCAACCAGCAGTGAAGAAAACTCAACGTTAGGCTAATGCAATGTTAGGCTGATGCCATGAAGATGAATCAACCTCTTTAAGACTAAGAGTGGGTCTTACCCCTTTAAGAGGTGTTTATATAAAGCAGCCATTAGAGGGTGTATTTTCTCTCCTTGTGTCCGGTATCTATTGCAGAGTTCTCTGTGTAGAGTTAAGAAGAAGAAAGATTGCTTGTCAGGTATTTTGCCTACCACATATATTTCTGTATATATCATGTATATAAACCACTGTTAAATTTATAAGTCTCTGTGTGCTGTGTTTTGCTCCTGGGTTATCCCATAATAGTAGTCATGCTGCAAACGCTCAGACAAAATGACTATCCAATATTTTCTTGAAAACCTCCAGTGACGGAGCAACCACAAGTTCAGAAGGTAACCTGTTCCACTGATTCGTTGTTCTCACTGTCTGGAAATGGAATCTCTCATTCATGATCCTCCACCGTTACTTCTTGTATTGCCCTCAAGTGCTTTGGAGGTATAACAGAAAAACTGAGTTGGAAGGGACCTTGGAGGCATTCTAGTCCAACATCCTGCTTAGGCCAGGAGACCTTACACTGTTTCGGACAAATGGTTGCCCAGGGTCTTCTTGAAAACATCCAACGATGGATCACCCATGACTCCACTGCTTGATCGGTCTCCCTGTCAGGAAATTCCTCCTTCATTCCCAGGTTAGATCTGCCTCTCAGTATCTTCCACCCATTGCTTCTTGACCTGCCTTGTGGTGCTTTGGAGAATAAGCCAAGCCCCTCTTCTCGGGACAGCCCCTGAAATAGTCGAAGCAGGGGTGGGATTCTACCAGTTTGGACCGGTTCTATAGAACTGGTTGTTATGATTCTGTGCAGTTCAGAGAACTGGCAAATCGTGCCCCTGGGAAGCTTCATGGGAGCAAAAATGCCCCCCAGAAGGCTTCTCTGAGGCCCAGGAGGCCCCAAAAATGAGAAAGAAAGAAAAAGAAGCCATGCCCACCCAGTCAAATGGCCACACCCACCTAGCCACGCCAACAGAACCAGTTGTTAAAAAATTTGAATCCCACCCCTGAGTAGAAGACATGTCCTCCCTAATCCTTCTCCTTGTTAGTCTAGACCAGACCCTGACCCTAACCCTAACCCCAAACTGGCTGAGGAATTCTGGGAGTTGAAGTCCACAAGTCTTAAAGTTGCCAAGTTTGGAGACCTTTGGATTAGATTAACAGAGTTGCAAGAGACCTTGTAGGTCATCTAGTCCAACCCCCCACCCAAGCGGAGACCCTATACCATTTCTGACAAATGGCAATCCAATCTCTTCTTGAAAGTCTCAAGTGATGGCGCTCTCACAACTTCCAAGGGCAACTTCTGTTCCATTGGTTGATTGTTCTCCTGTCAGAAAGTCTCTCCTTATTTCCAGGTTGAATCTCTCCTGATCAGTTTCCATCCATTATTCCTTGTCTGGCCTTCAGGCACTTTAAAAATAGCTTGACCCCTTCCTCCTCCCTGGGGCAGCCCTCAAATATTGGAAGACCTCTATCATGTCTCCCCTGGTCCTTCTCCTCCCTAGACTAGCCTGGCCCTGTTCCTGCAACCGTTTGTTATATGTTTTAACCTCCAGTCCCCTATTCATCCTGGTTGCTCTTCTCTGTACTTTTTGCAGAGTCTCAACATCTTTTTATAGCGTGGTGACCAAAACTGGACTCAGTGCTCCTGGTGTGGCCTTACTAACCTCTCCTTCTCATGGTTCAACCACAACACAACTAGTTCAAGTGTGGACCTCGTACAATAAGTATTTCTTGTCGAAATGTTGCTGTGAAAGTTAAGTTCCACAAAGACAACCCCGCAAATTTTCCTTCGGTTTCCCATCACAAGTTGCTCCGAATTCCCCGCTTTTCTCAGCTTTGATTAATCACCCCCAGGGATGTTGTCTTCCCCAAAGACCAGGTTAAACTTCAGTTTGTCTGGGCCATTTCTCCTGCGGTGGGAGCCGGCCCAGAGTTTGTCCACCGGCAGCCTTCCCATCTTCAGATCCCATCGGTTACTGGAGTGGGGAGCTCCGAAACCTGGAAAAATTGCTAACATGTGTCTCCATCACCTCCTGGAGATTAGCCCCAGATGGGGAGAACTGTGGGGGGATAGGGAAGGGGGGAAGATCGGGGAGAAAGGGGGTTCCTCTTCACATCCATTTGCATTCTACGTTTGATCTAAATTTATAGCAGACATCTTGGAAATAGATTTCAAACGTCACCCAAGCTGGCTACTTCGTGTGTTATTTCAAATATATGGACGGGATCATTAGGGGATGGGTGTGCGTGCACACACACACACACACACACACACACACACCCTGTCACACAAACGCACAGTCTTGTGTTTCAGCATGTGGTGGTAACTTTTCCATCGTCTTCTTCGCTTGCGCTCGTACAGTGTGGGCTTTCCTTGCCAAGCATCCGCTGTCTGCAAAGCTTCAGCAGCTGCTGTGGGAGGGCAGAGCAAGGGGAACAATGTGCCCAAGGAGGGTGGGGTTGGGGGCTTTTAGTGGGGGTGGGGGGATGTCTTACACACCCAGCCTGACTGCAGGACCCTCCCCCCAGCCCGGACCGAAGGCCCTGAGGCCAGCAAAGGAAGGCAGGAGAGGGGATGTTTCTCCCCACCCCTTCATTGCTAGCTGAGCCCCACATGAAGGACTTGGAGCGCATGAAGAACCAGACAGGCGGTGGGGGCTTCCGCTCTTGTGGTCTGGAGTCATGAAACTCAACTTGCTAATTGGGTTTTGTCCCTAATTGGCAGCCTGCTTTTCTTTGCTCTGCTTTAAATGTGGTGCCAAAGATGGGAGGGGGCTGTTTTAATGCAGCCACCCATCGTGGGCTGCCTCCCCCCACAGACACACTTCCTCATCTAGCCGTGAGAATCCTGGATTCGGGAACGATCAGAGCAGCAGGGGGCTATGGGAAAGAATTTTTATTTTTATGTATTTATTTATTTTTGTCAATCGCTTACAAAATAATAGGCATAAGTAAAAACATAGTTATGAATACATGGATACATATAAGAAAAATAAAAATATATATAAAAGAAACAATAGGACAGGGACGGTAGGCACGTTGGTGCGCTTATGCAGGCCCCCTACAGACCTCTTAGGAAAGGGGTGAGGTCAATAGTAGACAGTCTAAGGTTAAAGTTTTTGGGGAAGAGACTACAGAGTCGGGTAGAGTATTCCAGACATTGACCACTCTATTGCTGAAGTCGTATTTCTTGCAATCAAGTTTGGTGTGGTTAACCTTGAGTTTGTATCTATTGTTTGCTCTTGTGTTGTTTTGGTTGAAGCTGAAGTATTCATTGACAGGTAGGACATTGCAATGTATGATTTTGTATACTACACTTAGATCAGAGCGAAGGCGGTGTAGTTCTAGGTTTTCTAGGTCTAGAATTTCAAGTCTGATAGCATAAGGTATTTTGCAACGAGTAGTGGAGTGGAGAACTCTTCTTGTGAAATATTTCTGGACTTTCTCCACTGTGTTAATATCAGATATGTAATGTGGGTTCCACACTGATGAACTGTATTCTAGTCTTGGTCTAGCAAATGTTTTGTATGCTCTAGTTAGTAGTGTGATATTACCAGAGAAGAAGCTACATAAGATTAGGTTAACAACTCTTAACGTCTTTTTGGCTATGTAGTTGCAGTGGGCTCTAGCACTTAGATCATTAGAGGTGAGTATTCCAAGGTCCTTTACAGAGCTTAGATCATCAACAAGGTCTTGACTATTCAGCTTCTATTTTATTTTCTGATTTTTTTTTTGCCAATATGTAAGACAGAGCATTTATTTGTTGAGATTTCAAGTTGCCATTTGTTTGACCATTCTGATACACAGTAAAGGTCTTTTTGAAGGGTAGCAGTAGTGTCTGTGGTATTGAACAGCTTTACATCATCAGCAAAGAGAACGCAGTTGCTCTTAATATGATCACAGAGGTCATTTATGTAGAGTATGAAGAGAGTTGGTCCTAAAACACTGCCTTGGGGGACACCACTATTGACAGGTACAGAATTTGATAAGACGCTCCCAATTTTGACCATTTGTTGTCTGTTTGCCAGGAATGCTTCTATCCAGTTATTCAGTTGTCCAGAGATACTGGAAGATTTTAGTTTTAGGAATAGTTTGTCGTGTACCACTGAATCAAAGGCTTTACAGAAGTCTATCTAGATTGCGTCTATTGCTTTGCCCTGATCGAGTTGTGTCATCCATATGTTTTTGCAGTATAAGAGTTGCAGATTACAGGATAGTTTTTTTCTGAAACCAAATTGTTTATTAGAGAGTACGTTGTTTGTCTCTAAGTGGAGGATGATGGATTGGTTAATAATTGATTCCATGACTTTACAGGTGACGCAGCATAAGGAGATTGGTCTGTAATTTTCAACTAGGCTGGGGTCTCCCTTTTTGAAGATGGGGATGACTGTGGCTTGTGACCATAGTTTTGGCAAGGAGCTGGTCCTGAAAGATTTTTCAAAGATCATACTTAGAGGTTCAGCTATGGCAGTGGAAGCTTTTTAAAGAAGTAAACACATATTCCGGCCGGTCCAATAGATAGAGATGGTTTCAGATTGCGTAGTGCTTTTTCAACATTGTCTAATGTAAAATCGATATGTATTAATTAGATCATTGTAGTTGTCCGTGGTTCAGCTAGGAAATCCTGGAAATTCTCTCTCTCCTTTCTTTCTTTCTTTCTTTTTCTTTCTTTCTTTCTTTCTTTCTTTCTTTCTTTCTTTCTTTCTTTCTTTCTTTCTTTCTTCTTTCTTCTTCTTTCTTTCTTTCTTTCTCTTTACTCTTTCTTTCTTTTTCTTCTTTCTTTCTTTCTCTTCTCTTTCTTTTCTTTTCCTTTTTTAGTTCTTTTACTTTTTTTCTTCTCCTTTCTCTCTCTTTCTCTTTCCCTCTTTTTATTTTTTTTTCTTTTAGGTTCTTTTACTCTTTCTCTTTGTCTTTCTCTCTCCCTTTCTCTCTCTTTCTCTTTTCTCTCTCTTTTTCTCTGTCTTTTAAGTTTCTTTTCCTTCCTTCCTTCCTTCCTTTCTCTCTCTCTCTCCTTTCTCTCAAGGTTTCTCTTTTCCTTCCTTCCTTCCTTCCTTTCTTTCTTTCTTTCTCTTCTCCCTTTCTTTCTTTCTTTCTTTCTTTCTTTCTTTCTTTCTTTCTTTTCTTTCTTTCTTTCTTCCTTCCTTCCTTCCTTCCTTCCTTCTTCCTTTCCTTCCTTCTTCCTTCCTTCCTTCCTTCTTTATTTCGTCTTTTTCTCTTCCTTCTTTTTAAAGGTTTTTTTAGGTTGCTGAGAACTAGAAGCAAATTTTAAAGCCCAAATGGATCCCTAGTCATTTAAGCTGTGAATCTGTGGGACACAAGGGCTGCACCTATGTCAGGCTCCCCAAAAGTCAAGAATTACACATGCAGTTACTATCTGAAGAGAATATTTGCACTCAGAGTTGAATTGTTCAGTCTATTGTCACCACCTCCTCCTCCTCCTCCCCTCCTCCTCCTCCTCCTCCTCTTCCTCTATCTTCTCCAGCTTCTTCTCCTGATGTAATTCAATAGTGAAAAAAGTAAGGGTCCAAATTTAGGCAAGAACAATAAAATGCACAGGCACAGAATAATTGGTACCCGGTTCAATAGTAGTAACTGTGAGAGGCATCTCGTAGTCCTAGTAGGCAATCAATTAAATAGGAGCCAGCTGTGTGCTGCAGCTGCCAAAAAAGCCAATGCAATCCTAGGCTGCATAAACAGAGGGGCAGAATCAAGATCACATGAATCACATGAACTTTATAAGGCCTTGGTAAGACCACACTTGGAATACTGCATTCAATTTTGGTCACCACACTATAAAACAGATGTTGAGACTCTAGAAAAAGTACAGAGAAGAGTAACCAGGATGATGAGTGGACTGGGGGCTAAAACATATGATGGACGGTTGCAGGAACTGGGCCTGGTTAATCTAGGGAAGAGAAGGACCAGCGGAGACAGGAGAGCAGGGCTCCAATATCTCAGGGGCTGCCCCAAAGAAGAGGGAGTCAAGCTATTCTCCAAAGCACTTGAAAGCAGGACAAGAAGCAATGGGTGGAAACTAATCAAGGACAGAAGCAACCTGGAACTAAGGAGAAATTTCCTGACAGTTAGAACAATTAATCACTGGAACTGCTTGCCTGCAGAAGTTGTGAATGCTCCATTACTGGAAGGTTTTAAGAAGAGATTGGATAACCATTTGTCTGAAGTGGTGTAGGGTTTCCTACTTTGGTCAGGGGGTTGGACTAGAAAACCTCCAAGGTCCCTTCTAACTCCGTTACTCTATTCTATTCCTCCTCCTCTTCCTCTTTTTTCTTCTTCTCCTCTTCCTTCACTATCTTCTCCCCTTCTTCTTCTCTTCCTCCTCTTCCATTTTCTTCTCCTCCTTCTCCCCTTTCTCTTTCTCCTCCTCCTCCTCTATTCTTCTCCTTCTCCTCCTCTTCTTTCTTCTCCATATTCTTCTATTCCCCAACCTCCTCCTTCTCCCCCTCTAATCATCATCATCATCATCATCATCCTCATCATCATAGAATGGGGCTAGTAAGGGGAAAGCCATAATTTAGCCCCCAAGGCTGGATTCACACAGGGTCCTAAGGCATTAAGAAAAAAAATCCCCATGCATTGCCAGCATTGTGTGAATGCACCTGCTGGGCTTTCATGCAGTGGTGGGATTCAAATTCTTTAACTACCAGCTCTGTGGGCGCGGCTTGGTGGGCTTCGCTTGGCAGGCTTGGCAGGGGAAGGATACTGCAAAATCCCTATCCCCTCCCCACCCCACTAACCTGCTTTCCAGCTCCGTTCTCCTGTGCAGGGCAACCAAAGGAGACCCAGCCGATAAGCTGTGGGTGTGGCTTGGTGGGAGTGGTGTTTTGTGACTGTGGCTTGGTGGCTTGGTGGGCATGGCTTGGTGGGCGTGGCAGGGGAAGGATACGGCAAAATCCCCCTTCCCTCCCCACCCCACTAACCTGCTTTCCAGCTCTGCTCTCCTGTGCAAGGCAACCAAAGGAGACCCAGCCGATCAGCTGGGACTCAGAAGGCAGAGAAGAGATGGGGTTGGCGGGGCCAGTCAGAGGCGGGATTGGCCGGTTCTCTGAACTACTCAAAATTTTTGCTACCGGTTCTGTAGAACCGGTCTGAACCGGCTGAATCCCACCTCTGCTTTTATGGGCGCATGATGGAGTCACAGACAGTGTGGTGCAGCAGCCTTTTTTTCCTCTCCATTTCCAGGCGAAGCAAAACCCGTGTTTAAAAATTCAGTAACCCCTTTTCCTGGCGAGGTCAGAGGGAAGGACCCCTTGCTTTAACCTTGGCTGCTGGTGCTGCTGCCGTTGAAGCTGCAAATCCATGGAGACTGAAAATTTCGGAGCCATATATCTCCTCACCTTGGAGGGGGCTGTCGGAGCAAAGCAACTTTCCTTGGGGTTGGATGCGAAGGGTGCTGTTCTTCCCGCCTGCTTCCCCCTGGCCCCTTGACTCCTATTCTATTTTATTCCCTCGAACAATGAGAAAATTATTCTTGGTCTCTAATTCAACCGGAGGTCACTTTCTATGTCACTTCATCTCCCCCGAGCCCACCTGAATGCAGTGAAGGTCACCAGGGGAGGCCTGCAAGGTTGAGGGAGAGCAAAGCTGCAGGCAGCAGAAGGGAACTCGCTCCTCTGTGAGTTCCCTTCTGGCTCTGATCTGAAGCTGGTCTGTTGAGAGAAGCCACTGAGAAGCAGGCTTTCTGGATCGGGGCTTCGCTAACGGATAGGCCTTCGCCAACATCCATGAACTGCAAAACCTGCGTGGCTGCTTTGGATCTCCCCAGGGAAGAGCAGTCAGCTCCAGCTGTCAGGCAGGCCCTTGATTGTCTCATGGAGGGGTCTCCGAGGCTGGTGGTTTTCTTGCAGACATTTTGTTACCCATCTAGGTAGCATCATCAGTGCTAGAAGGAGACAGATTTGTGGAGGAGGAGGGCGAGGAGGAGGAGGAGGAGGAGGAGGAGGAGGAGGAGGAGGAGGAGGAGGACTGGAGAGTCTTTGGTGCTCTCTGAGTTGGTGGTTTTCTTGCAGACATTTCGTTACCCATCTAGGTAGCATCTTCAGTGCTAGAAGGAGACAGATTTGTGGAGGAGGAGGGCGAGGAGGAGGAGGAGGAGGAGGAGGAGGAGGAGGAGGAGGAGGAGGAGGAGGAGGAGGAGGAGGAGGAGGAGGACTGGAGAGTCTTTGGTGCTCTCTGAGTTGGTGTTTTTCTTGCAGACGTTTCTTTACCCAACTAGGTAACATCATCAGTACTAGAAGGGAGTGGGGTTTGCAGAGTGGAGAAGAACAAGGTGAGGAAGAAGAGGAGGAGGGGGGAAGAGGAAGAATAGGAAGAAAATGTGGGGTCCTTGGTGCTCTCTGAACTTTGTGGTTCTCTTGCAGACCTTTCATTATCCAACTCGGTAACATCATCAGTTGCTAGATGGAAGAACAGTTTGTGGAGAGAAGTACTATTAATGTCAACTCGTAAACCATTCTTGGACTCCTTTCAAGTTGTCATAGGGAGGGGGGGAATAGTAGTCATAGGAGAACCTCAGGATCAATCCAACCACCGGTTTTAGGAGGCTACTATGGAATACCAGGTGTATCTTCCCTAGCAGTTGGGACCATTTCAATGGCACCATGACTGGGCTGATGAACTTTACTAAGAGTAATAATCGGAGAACTATGGGTGGTCTCTGAGCTTGGCTCTTTTCTTGCAGGTGTTTCACGATCAGGGCTGGAATGGAGTGTGGTTGGTGGAGAGGAGGGGTCTCTAAAGTTGTTTTCTAACTGACATTTCATCACTCAACTAGGTAACACCATCAGTGATTAAAAAAAGAGAGGTTTGGTCTGTTTATAAGCCAATGGCTTGGCTTGTTAATGGTGGTAGAAGTGTTGTTTTCTTCTTGATGCTTCCTTGCTTAGGTTGCTGTTTACCGCTTGTATGTTTGTCTGAGTTGATAGTTCTTGATTGGAATAATGTTTACTGTTTGGTGTTAATCTCTGCTTACCTGGGTGTTGATTTCTGGTCACAAGGTGTTGTGGTTTTTTTACTGTCTCTTTTGAATGGTGTGTAGCTATTGTTTATCCCTACATGCTTGATGATGGCTGATTTGGCTTCTGGTTTTTTGGTTTACTTGATGGGTTGTGGAGGGCTTTAGTTTTGTTTGTGTGCTATGCTGACGCCATGTGCTTGCAATAGTCCGTTGGTGGTTTCTGAGATGTTTTTGATGTGTGGCCGTGTTTTCCTTTACACAGTTTGTGTTGGTTGAGTGGGTTGAGTGGTCAGCCAGAAGAGCCAGCAGCTCCAGAAGAAGAAGAAAAAAAAACCAGGAATCATGCACAATATTGTATATAGTGTCAGGACTGTTGTAGCTACAGATGATGTTTCTCCATCGTGTTCAAAGAGGACCTTGACACCTAACATGTTGTGAGCTGTCCACAGTGTGTCCGCAGGTGGCTGGTAAGGCTTGTATGGGCACAGAATGTTCTGCCACATATCAGGCAGACATGCATGGGTACCGTTGTTGCAGCTTGTCATGCCCGTTGGAATCTGACTCGGAGGAGGAAGCAGAACACCTGACAGGGAGTGGGAGTGTGGCTCCATTGGCTGTGGAAGAAACTGAGGAAGGGCAAAGTCAGCTAGGCAAAGCAGGGGAGAGGTAGAGCAAGGGAGAGGGAGTTCAGAGGAAGACCCAGGCCCACCCCCTCTTCATCCTAGGGCACGCAGGGAGGAACGGAGAAAGGAGCAACATGAGTTGCATGGCTTATGGGGGAGGAAAGGGCCCTGATTCCCTTCATTAGCTGCAGCTGGGAACAGAGTGTTTAAAAAAGGAAGCTGCGCGCAGCAAGCTGTTTGGGAGCAAACATGACTTTATCTTGTATCGCCGTAGCTTATCTGTGTTCCTGGCGTCTTCCCAACGGTGTGTGTTTTGCTGTGCTTTCCAGCCTGCAATTCCTTCTCCTGCCCTGTCAAGCTAATTACTTCAGTTTGGTTTGTTTGGATTTAAAGTTACAGTTTGTGTGTACCTTGTTTTGGACTGAATTGTCTGCAGCCCAAGGCTGTTCCTGGGAGAGTTTTTCTCCAGCCCAGAAGGTAACCTGGACGATGGGGGCAAAGTTGGAGATAATAAAGGGGCTCTTCTTGCTTGTCTGACTGTGTTGCCTTTGTGCCACGCCCAGGATCATAATACAGCTCTGGCTTTGTGGAGGGCTCACTTCTTTTGGGCTATAGTTGTTCTTTTCTCTTCACATGTCTGGCAGCCTTGGTGGATCAACGTGCATCATGTCGATCAATCTTGTGCCAGGGTTTCCTAGGAAGTGGTGTCAATATACCGGGACTTGAAGGAGGCTTTCAACGTGTCTTTCTATCGCTTCATTTGTCCCCTGTGCGATCACTTTCCTTGAGTTAGCTCACCATAGAGGTGCGGTTTAGGGATGCGGTGGTCTGGCATCCTTGCAACAAGGCCTGCCCAGCATGTCTGGACTTTTATCAGCAGGATGTGGCAGGCCTGCTCTGGAAAGGACTTCCCTGTCTGGCACCTTGTTCTGCCACCGGATCCTCAGAAGTCTGCGGAGGCAGGTGGTGTGGAAGTGGTTCAATTGTCTAGCGTGCCTCCTATATACAATCCAAGTCTCAGGGGCATACATCAGGGTAGTTCTCAGAGTATATTCATGAACTGGAATAGAGCATGGTAACAAGGTCAGCCAATGAATAGGCACAACAACTAAGTCAGCCAATGAGGACTGTTTGGAAACTGAAACTAGACATAGCCTAGGCGTGGTTCTATATTAAGCTCTGCAGCTCTGAAGCTATGTTGAGCTCCGAGTCTGTCTATTGAAAATGAAACTGCTTCTCTCCTCGGCTTGCCTGCTGAACTGAACTAAAGTGAAACGGATGTCTGTTTCTGAGCCCCCGAGTTGCTGTTCTGCCCTGAACCTGTAACATGTCTGCTTTTGTTTGAGTTCGCTCCGTGCTGAAGACATATACAACTGGTATTGTAAAATTTACTTTATGTGTTTATAAAGAAGTTAAATGAAGCCTCAGCCACCTGTATTTACTTTTCTGGCCCTGAATTTACGCTGCACTAATCTGAACAGTCGTTAGCTCACAAGACTTTGAGCTGTGTAGCAAGGCTTATTCCATGGCGGTCCCGCCAGCAGCAGTTGCAGCTAATACTGTGTGTAAGACAGGCAGGCAGAAGACTAGCAGAGAGCGTCCAGAAAGCCAGTGCAGAAGAATCCTGATGATTCTCCAGGCCTTGATCCTGGAAGATCCTGGAAGATCCTATTTTGGCAACTAGATTGAAGAAGGGTTCCTGTCGCAGGAGATGAAGGCGGAGATGGGTGGAGAGGAAAGGAGAGGGGAGGGGAATGCCTTCTGGGGAATCACCTTCCAAATCTGCTCTTTACTCCTCTTCCTCCTCCTCCTCTTCCTCCTTCATCTTCTCCTCCTCCTCCTCTTCCTCTTTCTTCTCCATATTTATTTATTTTATTTATTTCGTTTGTCAATTGCTTACAAGATAATAGGTATAAAGTATAAACATAGTTATGAATACATGGATACATACAAGAAAAATCAAAGAAACAATGGGACAGGGACGGTAGGCACGTTGGTGCGCTTATGCACGCCCCCTACAGACCTCTTAGGAAAGGGGTGAGGTCAATAGCAGACAGTCTAAGGTTAAAGTTTTTGGGGTTTGGGGAAGAAACCACAGAGTCAGGTAGAGTATTCCAGACATTGACCCCTCTGTTGCTGAAGTCGTATTTCCTGCAATCAAGTTTGGTGAGATTAACCTTGAGTTTGTATCTATTGTTTGCTCTTGTGTTGTTATGGTTGAAGCTGAAGTATTCATTGACAGGTAGGACATTGCAATGATTTTATATGCTATACTTAGATCGAACCGAAGGTGGAGTAGTTGTAGGTTTTCTAGGTCTAGAATTTCGAGTCTGGTGGCATAAGGTCTTCTACAACGAGTAGAGGAGTGGAGAACTCTTCTTGTGAAATATTTATGGACTTTCTCAACTGTGTTAATATCAGATACGTAATGTGGGTTCCAGACTGATGAGCTGTATTCGAGTATTGAATGAATGCACACCTTGGAAAGTCAGATTAGCAGAGTTGGAAGGTACCTTGTAGGTCATCTAGTCCAACCCCCTTCCACCCAAGCAGGAGACCCTACACCATTTCTGGCAGATGGCAGTCCAATCTCTTCTTGAAAATCTCAAGTGATGGCGCACCCACAACTTCCGAGGGCAACTTCTGTTCCATTGGTTGATTGTCCTCACTGTCAGAAAGTTTCTCCTTATTTCCAGGTTGAATCTCTCCTTGTTCAGTTTCCATCCATTATTCCTTGTCTGGCCTTCGGGTGCTTTGGAAAATAGCTTGACCCCTTCCTCCTCTCTGGGGCAGCTCCTCAAATGTTGGAAGATGCTCTCCTGTCTCCCCTGGTCCTTCTCTTCCCTAGACTAGCCAGGCCCAGTTCCTGCAACCGTCCATCATAGGTTTTAGCCTCCAGTCCCTCTAATCATCCTGGTTGCTCTTCTCTGCACTCAACATCTTTTTTTATAGTGTGGTGATCAAAACTGGATGCAGGACTCTAGGTGTGGTCTTACTAAGACTTTATGGAGTGATGTTAGTACCTGCCTTGATCTTGATTGTATCCCTCTGTTAATGCAGCTTAGGATTGTATTAGCTTTTTTGGCTGCTGCTGCACACGGCTGGCTCCTATTTAGCTGGTTGTCCACTAAGACTCCAAGATCCCTCTCCCAGTTACTGCTAGAGGAGGAGGAGGAGGAAGGAGAAGGAGAAGGACAAGAAGAAAAAGAAGACTGAGGGGTCCTTGGTGCTGTCTGAGTTAGGTGGTTTTCTTGCAGACATTTCATGACCCAACTAATTGATATCATATCATCAGTGCTAGAAGGGAATGGAGTTTGTGGAGAGGAGGAGGAGGAGGAGGAGGAGGAGGAGGAGGAGGAGGAGGAGGAGGAGGAGGAGGAGGAGGAGGAGGAGGAGGAGGAGAGTGAATATGGGGTCCCTGGTGCTCTCTGTACTTGGTGGTTTTCTTGTAGACATTTCATTACCCAACTAGGTGATATCATCAGCGCTAGAAGGAAATGGAGTTGGTGGAGAGGAGGAGGAGGAGGAGGAGGAGGATTGTGGGATCCTGGATGCTCTCTGAACTTGGTTGTTTCCTTGCAAACATTCCACTACCCAAACTAGGTAACATCAAGCTAGTAACTCACTAGCAGGTAGCATCACCAGCACTGATGATGTTACCTAATTTGGGTTTTGGATCATCTGCAAGGGATCAACCAAACCCAGAGAACACCAAGGAACCCTCATTTCAACTTCCAACTTCAAATCTCCTCCTTTATTGGATTTCTTCACTCCTCTCTCAAACCATCTATCTTCCCTGTCCAAAATGGTCCTCAAAAGAGCATTAAGCGAAGGTATACTTTTGTGTGTATACTTTTGTGTGTGAAGGTATTTTAAGTGGAGGTATACTTCTGATTCTGGTCCTGGGGTGGTACTTCAACTGCTGAACCATTAGGAGACTAAAACTTATGAAGAACAGTTGCAAGAACTGGCTATGTCTAGTCTTAAGAAAAGAGGAATGAGGGTGACATGGTAGCAGTCTTCCTATATTTGAGGGGCTGCCCCAAAGAAGAGAAGGCCAAGCTGTTCTCCAAAGCAACTGAAGGCAAGACAAGAAGCAATAGATGGAAATCAAGGAGAGAAGCTACCTGGAATTGTTCTCCAGACAGTGAGAACAATTGCCCAGTGGAACAACTTGCCTCCAGAAGTTGTGGATGCTCCATCACTGGAAGTTTACAAGAAGAGATTGGACAGCCACTTGTCTCAAATAGTGTAGGGTCTCCTGCTTAAGCAGGGGGTTGGACTAGAAGACCTCCAAGGTCCCTTCCAACTCTGTCATTCAGTTATTCTGTCTATCAGCAGAGGACTTTCCCGAGACCAGATCAGCAATCCAAACTGGGGGTGCCAAACCGAGAACAGTTTTAGCAAAACAAAAAGGAGCAAGTATGTGTGTGTGTGTGTGTGTGTGTCTCCCCTTTTGTGACTCTCCTGAAAGCAGCCAACTGTGTTGGTCCACCACAAAAGACACCGTCAACTCGCACATTTGTTGTGGCCTACCTTCCTTGGACCACCAGATGTTCAGCTAGAGGCAGCCAACAAAAAGACTTCGGGGAGATTCGATGTGAGGTGCCCCAAGACTCTCTTTGATGAGAAACCATTTGCATTCAGTTCTTCTTTATCTGACTCCAATGCTTTTAGTGACGTGCAGGGGTGTAGTGTGTGTGTGTGTGTGTGTGTGTGTGTGTGTGTGTGTGTGTGTAAAAATGGCTGGAGTGGGAGGCTTGTGTTATTCTCACCATCATGCTTGGGAAATTAAAGATGGGGTTGGTTGTCTTTTTCCCTTACAGCCATCTGTGTCCCTGCTTTCATAGGAAAGTGCAGAGGTCCCCAAACTTGGCAACTTTAAGACTCGTGGACTTCAACTCCCAGCTCTGCTGGCTGGAGAATTCTGGGAGTTGAAGTCCACAAGTCTTCAAGTTGCCAAGTTTGGGGACCCCTGGGAAAGAGTCTTGGAGCCAAAAACCTTCTGTTCACTCTCAGGGTGTCAGGATACAGTTTGCAATGGACTAAATTCCACTTTTAAAAAAAAAAAGTCATAACCCATTTAATGTTGATAAAGTACTGAAATGTAAATGTTCAAAGCAAGGCAGGAGGGACATGGGGGAGGAACATAGCAATGGCTTCCAAAATAAATAGCAAACAGCAGAGTGGGATAAAAAGAGACTTCCTTCAGCCCTCAAGCTTGCAGGACGAAGAAGAAAATAATCAGAGAGGTCTTAGCATTTAGGAAACTAGGACCCTTTGGTTAGATGCTACTGAAGTCCTGACTGGTTTTTGTCTTCCTTCATTTTATCACCATTGCTTAATCAAACTGTGTGGTCTTTGGTTTGGTTGTTTTCTTGCAAGACCTTTCATGACCCAACTAGGTAACATCATCCATATGAGTTGAGTGTGGAGTTTGCTCCCTTTTTCGGTGTGGGGACGGGAGTGGGTTTTTCCCTTTGGTATCTCCTTGATTAAGGTATTGTTTTCTGCTTGACTGTTTGTCTGGTGTTCATCCCTGTTTATCTTGGTGCTTTCTGAGCTTGGTGGTTTCTTGCAGACATTTCATTACCTAACTAGGTTACACCATCAGTAAAGGAGAAGAGGGAAAAGGAGGAGGAGGACAAGTGGAAGGGACAGGGGGGAAGGGGAAGGGGAGGACAGCAGGGTCCTTGGTGGTCTCTGAGCTTGGTTGTTTTCTTGCAGATGTTTCATAACCCAACTAGGTAACACCATCAGTGCTAGAAAGGGGTTTGAAGAGGAGGAGGAGGAGGAGGAGGAGGAGGAGGAGGAGGAGGAGGAGGAGGAGGAGGAGAAGAAGAAGAAGAAGAAGAAGAAGAAGAAGAAGAAGAAGAAGAAGAAGAAGAAGAAGAAGAAGAAGAAGAAGAAGAAGAAGAAGAAGAAGAAGAAGAAGAAGAAGAAGAAGAAGAAGAAGAAGAAGAAGAAGAAGAAGACTGAGGGGTCCTTGGTGCTGTCTGAGTTAGGTGGTTTTCTTGCAGACATTTCATGACCCAACTAATTGATATCATATCATCAGTGCTAGAAGGGAATGGAGTTTGTGGAGAGGAGGAGGAGGAGGAGGAGGAGGAGGAGGAGGAGAGGAGGGGAGGAGGAGGAGGAGGAGGAGGAGGAGGAGGAGGAGGAGGAGGAGGAGGAGGAGGAGGAGAATGAATATTGGGTCCCTGGTGGTCTCTGAACTTGGTGGTTTTCTTGTAGACATTTCATTACCCAACTAGGTGATATCATCAGCGCTAGAAGGAAATGGAGTTGGTGGAGAGGAAGAGGAGGAGGAGGATTGTGGGATCCTGGATGCTCTCTGAACTTGGTTGTTTCCTTGCAAACATTCCACTACCCAAACTAGGTAACATCAAGCTAGTAACTCACTAGCAGGTAGCATCACCAGCACTGATGATGTTACCTAATTTGGGTTTTGGATCATCTGCAAGGGATCAACCAAACCCAGAGAACACCAAGGAACCCTCGTTTCAACTTCCAACTTCAAATCTCCTCCTTTATTGGATTTCTTCACTCCTCTCAAACCATCTATCTTCCCTGTCCAAAATGGTCCTCAAAAGAGCATTAAGCGAAGGTATACTTTTGTGTGTGTGTGAAGGTATTTTAAGTGGAGGTCTACTTCTGATTCTGGTCCTGGGGTGGTACTTCAACTGCTGAACCATTAGGAGACTAAAACTTATGAAGAACAGTTGCAAGAACTGGCTATGTCTAGTCTTAAGAAAAGAGGAATGAGGGTGACATGGTAGCAGTCTTCCTATATTTGAGGGGCTGCCCCAAAGAAGAGAAGGCCAAGCTGTTCTCCAAAGCAACTGAAGGCAAGACAAGAAGCAATAGATGGAAATCAAGGAGAGAAGCTACCTGGAATTGTTCTCCAGACAGTGAGAACAATTGCCCAGTGGAACAACTTGCCTCCAGAAGTTGTGGATGCTCCATCACTGGAAGTTTACAAGAAGAGATTGGACAGCCACTTGTCTCAAATAGTGTAGGGTCTCCTGCTTAAGCAGGGGTTGGACTAGAAGACCTCCAAGGTCCCTTCCAACTCTGTCATTCAGTTATTCTGTCTATCAGCAGAGGACTTTCCCGAGACCAGATCAGCAATCCAAACTAGGGGTGCCAAACCGAGAACAGTTTTAGCAAAACAAAAAGGAGCAAGTATGTGTGTGTGTGTGTGTGTGTCTCCCCTTTTGTGACTCTCCTGAAAGCAGCCAACTGTGTTGGTCCACCACAAAAGACACCATCAACTCGCACATTTGTTGTGGCCTACCTTCCTTGGACCACCAGATGTTCAGCTAGAGGCAGCCAACAAAAAGACTTCGGGGAGATTCGATGTGAGGTGCCCCAAGACTCTCTTTGATGAGAAACCATTTGCATTCAGTTCTTCTTTATCCGACTCCAATGCTTTCAGTGACGTGCAGGGGTGTAGTGTGTGTGTGTGTGTGTGTGTGTGTGTGTGTGTGTGTGTGTGTAAAAATGGCTGGAGTGGGAGGCTTGTGTTATTCTCACCATCATGCTTGGGAAATTAAAGATGGGGTTGGTTGTCTTTTTCCCTTACAGCCATCTGTGTCCCTGCTTTCATAGGAAAGTGCAGAGGTCCCCAAACTTGGCAACTTTAAGACTCGTGGACTTCAACTCCCAGCTCTGCTGGCTGGAGAATTCTGGGAGTTGAAGTCCACAAGTCTTCAAGTTGCCAAGTTTGGGGACCCCTGGGAAAGAGTCTTGGAGCCAAAAACTTTCTGTTCACTCTCAGGGTGTCAGGATACAGTTTGCAATGGACTAAATTCCACTTTAAAAAAAAAAAGTCATAACCCATTTAATGTTGATAAAGTACTGAAATGTAAATGTTCAAAGCAAGGCAGGAGGGACATGGGGGAGGAACATAGCAATGGCTTCCAAAATAAATAGCAAACAGCAGAGTGGGATAAAAAGAGACTTCCTTCAGCCCTCAAGCTTGCAGGACGAAAAAGAAAATAATCAGAGAATTTAGGAAACTAGCACCCTTTGGTTAGATGCTACTGAAGTCCTGACTGGTTTTTGTCTTCCTTCATTTTATCACCATTGCTTAATCAAACTGTGTGGTCTTTGGTTTGGTTGTTTTCTTGCAAGACCTTTCATGACCCAACTAGGTAACATCATCCATATGAGTGAGTGTGGAGTTTGCTCCCTTTTTCGGTGTGGGGACGGGAGTGGGTTTTTCCCTTTGGTATCTCCTTGATTAAGGTATTGTTTTCTGCTAGACTGTTTGTCTGGTGTTCATCCCTGTTTATCTTGGTGCTTTCTGAGCTTGGTGGTTTCTTGCAGACATTTCATTACCTAACTAGGTTACACCATCAGTAAAGGAGAAGAGGGAAAAGGAGGAGGAGGACAAGTGGAAGGGACAGGGGGAAGGGGAAGGGGAGGACAGCAGGGTCCTTGGTGGTCTCTGAGCTTGGTTGTTTTCTTGCAGATGTTTCATAACCCAACTAGGTAACACCATCAGTGCTAGAAAGGGGTTTGAAGAGGAGGAGGAGGAGGAGGAGGAGGAGGAGGAGGAGGAGGAGGAGGAGGAGGAGGAGGAGGAGAAGAAGAAGAAGAAGAAGAAGAAGAAGAAGAAGAAGAAGAAGAAGAAGAAGAAGAAGAAGAAGAAGAAGAAGAAGAAGAAGAAGAAGAAGAAGAAGAAGAAGAAGAAGAAGAAGAAGAAGAAGAAGAAGAAGAAGAAGAAAGAAGAAGTGGTGAAGGAGGAGGGAGGAGGAGGAAGAAGAAGAAGAGGAAGAAGAGGAGGAAGAAGAAGAGCTGAAGGAGGAGGAAGGAGGTGGAGGAGGTGGAGGAGGTGGAGAAGAAGAGGAGGAGGAGGAGGAGGAGGAGGAGGAGGAGGAGGAAGAAGGAAGAAGAAGAAGAAGAAGAAGAAGAAGAAGAAGAAGAAGAAGAAGAAGAAGAAGAAGAAGAAGAAGAAGAAGAAGAAGAAGAAGAAGAAGAAGAAGAAGAAGAAGAAGAAGAAGAAGAAGAAGAAGAAGAAGAAGAAGAAGAAGAAGAAGAAGAAGAAGAAGAAGAAGAAGAAAGAAGAAGGCTGAGGGGGTCCTTGTGCTTGGTTGGTTTCTTGCAGATATTTCATTACTGAACTAGGTAACACCATCAGTAAAGGAGAAGAGTGGAAAAGGGGAAGGAATGGGAGAGGGGGAGGGAAGGGGAAGGGGAGGACAGTGGGGTCCTGGGTGACCTCTGAGTTTGGATTTCTTGCAGATATTACATGATCCAAACTAGGTAACCTTATCAGTGCTGAAAGGCAGTGGGGTTTGCTCTCAATTTATATTCTAGTATCTTACCCTGTCAGTTTTGGTAGGAGTGTAGTTTTCTTCTTGTTCCTTCTTCTTGATTAGGCTGTTTGCTTGTTTGTCTGAGTTGGTAGCTGCTTGATTGGGGTGTTGTTTACTGTTTGATTGATGGGTGTGGTGTTAATCCTGGTTGTTAACCACTCTTTAGCTGAATGTTGATTGCTGGTGAGCTGATGCTTTGTGTCTTTTTCAGTTTCTTGATTGTCTCCTTTGAATGTGATGTGGATCGTGTTTATCTCTATGTGCCTGTTGATTGCCGATTTGTCTGAGTGCCAGGCTTCCAGGAATTCTCCGGAATTTTTGGATTTAGCTTAGTCTGGGATGCTTATAGGTTGCCAGTGAAAGTATGGTTGAAGTCTGTCCAGTTGCTGTGCAATTAAGGAGTTTTTAATCCTGTCTTCTGACAGTTGTTGTACATGGACGTGCTCTGCTAGTCTTCTCTCTGTCCTACATAGTGACTGATACAGTCCTTAAACTATATAGAATAGAATATAATTCTTTATTGGCCAAGTGTGATTGGACACATTATATGTTGTCAATGAGTCCTGTTTTTGCTTCTATTTTCTTCTGGGGCTGCATTTCCCAGCAGAGTCCTCCAGGGATCTGTTTTGGAGTCAGTATTACCCAACCTGTTTACCAGTTACATAGATAATGGAGTTGTTGGGTTGCTTCTCATAGTTGTGAATGACACAAAACTGGGAGATCTAGCCAACAACCAAGATGAGAAACAATGAGAAAAAAAGTCTAAGCTGAGAAGTTTGTAAAACTGAGTGGAAAAAAATCAAGACCTTTTTTTTTTTAAAGGAAGGAATAGAACATATCACATTTAGGAAGGAAAACTGTAGAGACACACATACAATAGGTGGGGTTCCTGGCTGGGAAATGCTACATTTGAGAAGAATTTGGATGTGGTCATTGACAAAAAAAAAAAAAAAAACAACCATAAGTGAACTTAAGAACCAGCAAGGGTAGAAAGGGTAATGCAGCTCTGGGTTACAATAGAACAGAGGTCTCCAAACTTGGCAACTTTAAGACTTGTGGACTTCAACTCCCAGAATTCTCCAGCTGGCTGGAGAATTCTGGGAGTTGAAGTCCACAAGTCTGAAAGTTGCCAAGTTTGGGGACTCCTGAATTAGAAGATCCATATTAAAGATACATGTGGTCATTATTCTTTTTCTTTGTGCTGGTGAACCACACCTGGAGTCCTCTGGATGATCTTGGCCACCATATTTCTAGAAGGATATTGGTGGGCTTGAGAGGTTCCGAAGAGAGGGACACAGATGATGCAGAAATGTGAAGACACACCCTTATGACTTGGCTTTTTTTCAATCTTAACAACTTTAAGATGTCTGGACTTCAACTCTCAGAATTCCTGGCTGAGGAATTCTGGGAGTTGAGGTCCACATTTCTTGAAGTTATCAAGCTTGAGAAATCCTGTCCTATGACCTGAAGAACTGGAGATGTTTCCTCTGAGAAAAGAAGGTTGGATACCCATCTTCAGGTACCTGAAGAGAAGCTGAAGACAAGATATTCATGAATGGTTTCCCATGGCTACAGAAAGTAACTCCAGAAAACAACCAGGATGAATTGATTCTAGATTTCACTTAAGGAGGAGATTCCTGACCATGGGAGAGTCTACTGATGGAGATTGTGGATTCTCCAACTTTGGAAGTTTTTAAGAAAAGGCTGGACAGCCAACTTTGATTATTTAACTGGTTGCAGAAGGTTGGTTGATGGTTTTTGTCAGTGTAGAAGAGTTCATGAATTGGAATAGACATGGTAACAGGTCAGCCAATGGGGAGCTTGGAGCCTGGGCGTGGTTTAACTTGACTGATTTTTGTATATAAGAGTTGCTTTGTCCTGGCAATATAGCCTCGGTAATATGTAGCTTCTGTCTTTCTGGTGGTTTTGATTGCTTCTGCTTCTGCTTCTGCTTCTTGCCCTTGTACTTGCTACCATGTTGCAAGAGCTGCATGGGTATTGTATACATGCATCATATTTTATATTATTGTATATAAACAAGTTTCTTCTATAAATGAATCCTGTTGAATGATTTACTTGTGTGCTGGTTGGATTGCTGCAAACTCTTGACAGTCTTTGTCAGTTCCACCATGATTCTACGAGAACAGCAAATAACTCAGAGCAGAGGGATTTTCCTCCATGGTTATTTATTACACTAAATAGCAAAACCAGTCGATCCCCTTGACTACAATGGGATTGTAGCAAAAATGAACTTCTGGGGAAACAAAAAGCTGAATTTGTTGATTAAATGCCTTGCAAAAAACCTCCCCCTAGTCTTCTTCCAAAAAACATTCCTGAGACAACTTAAGCATAGACACTTTTTAAAAGAGCAATTCTGCCTGCAAATTTACCTGACACTTAGAGAAAAAGAGATGGGGAGGAAAGAGAAAATAAATAGGTACGCATTTTATTATTAAAGCTTGGCTGTTGCTTTTATTCAACGCTCGAGAACAATAGGAACCTCTTCAAAAATATGTGTTCCTGTTAGGAGATCACAGTCTGCTTCAAAATTTTATTGCATGTCTCCTTGTCTCTTTTTGCTAAAGATGTTTCTTGCTGTTTTTCTTCCATTTGTTTTCCTGCTGCCAAAATTTATATTCCGAGTCGGTTGAAAAATGACTAATGGCTCCCTGCAAATAAATAGATGGAGAAAATGTGGTGCTGGGTGCTTGGAGAGTAACTGACTCCATCAGTTGTAGGAGGAGATTCTGTTTCTCTTTATTTATTTTCACACCGCAGTTCTCCCTCCATGAGAGCCTCTCTCTTATGGAGGGATGAATTTTAAAAGATCTCTCGGGGGTGAATGCAATGACCTCACTCGTGCCCCGACCCACAGATTTCATGTCAGTTCATGGATGGGCGCTTCCCTCTCCTTACCCAGTAGAAATTTCTATCGTTGTTATTTTTCTGTCCTTATGCCTCTCCTTTGAGCTGCATAATGTCAGGTTATCTATCCCTTCATTGCAGCTTCACTTTCAGATGAGAGAAATCCACTGGACGGCTATCAGGTTGAGAACGAGCTTCACTTTTGATCTGCCAAGCTTCACACTCCACTGGAGATCTGTGATGGAGTCCCACCAGAATTTGGGGGAAGCTGCGGTCAATATCTGGAGAACTCTCAACTAGCACGAAGCTTCTCTGATGCCCAGGATAGATAGATCATAAAAATCCTAGGACTGGAAGGGACCTTGGAGGTCTTCTAGTCCAACCCCCGCTCAAGGCAGGAGACCTCAGACCATTGCAGACAAATGACTGGACAGTCTCTTCTTGAAAACCTTCATTGATGGAGCACCCACAACTTCTGGAGGCAAGCTGTTCCACTGGTTAATTGTCCTCACAGTTAGGAAGTTTCTCCTTCATTCTAGGTTGCTTCCCTCCTTGATTAGTTTCCACCTGTTGCTTCTTCTCCTGCCTTCAGGGGCTTTGGAGAATAGCTTGACTGCCTCTTCTTTGGGGAAGCCCCTCAAATATTGGGACACCGCTATCATGTCTCTCCTGGTCCTTCTTTTCGCTAGATTAGACACATCCAATTCACGCCTCCATTCTTCATATGTTTTAGATTCCAGAAACCCAATCCTCTTGGTTGCTCTTCTCTGCACCCTTTCTAGAATCTCAATATCTTTTTTCTGTCATGGGGACCAAAACTGGATGCAGTCTTCCAAGTGTGGTCTCACCAAGGCCTTATATACTTGTATTAACTCTTCATGGGATCTTGATTCTATCCCTCTATTAATGCAACCTAGGATTGTGTTGGGTTTTTTGGCTACAGCAGCACACGGCTGGCTCCTATTTAAATGATTGTCCCCTAGGGCTCCAAGATCCCTCTCACAGTTACTGCTATTGAGCCAGGTGCCACCTATTCCGTACCTGTACAATTATTATTTTTCTTGCCTAAATGTAGAACCTTAGTTTTCTCACAATTGAATTTCATTTAGTTAGAGAACACCCAATGTTCAAATCTGTTGAGATCCATTTGTATCTTACTATCTTCTGAACTGTTGGCTATTCCTGCCAGCTTGGTGTTGACTGCAAATTTGATGAGGTGACATAATAGCAGACTTCCAGTATTTGAGGGGCTGCCGCAAAGAAGGGGGTCAACTTATTTTCTAAAGCACCAGAAAGCAGGTCAAGAAGCAATGGAGGAAAACTCATCAAGGAAAGAAGCAACCTGGAATTAAGGAGGGATTTTCTGGCATTGAGAACAATTAACCAGTGGAACAGCTTGCCACCATAAGTTGTGGGTGCTCCATCCCTGGAGGTTTTTAACAAGATATCATAAGACAGTCATCAGTCACATTGTCCAATGAAAGTAGCTGGGAGGCTGCTTGGTCACCCCTCTCCTCCTTCACTTGCCACCTGTTGGGATGACCTTGGTTCCCACAAGAAAACTTTTTTGCTTTGACTGGTAGCCGATCCATCTACTTCCCTGCTCCCTTTCCTCTTACAATGTTTGTGGCAACTATGAGGCAGGAGAAAAATGGCTTCAGCCAGATTCGCTTCAGGGTTGACATCCAGCTCTGTTCTCATCAAAGGATGTGAAGTGCATTTCAAGGCACATCATGCTTCTTCCCCTACACTGACTTCCATGGTGTGTGGAAGGGACTGGGGCACAGACAGTGGCCCTGATGGAGGTGGAGACCTGAAATCAACAGGCAACGGACCTGGGGGGGACAGCCTGGTCTCAAAACAGCCAGGTACACAAGGCTTGGCTAAGACTTTTTCAGGAAGATCCTTCGTGTTTTCCTCTTCTCCTGTTTTGCAGTGGCCTCACAAAACTGCCACAATTTCAGCCCAGCTGGGATCTCTCAAAGGTTTGGCATGCAAGAAAAGCAGCCAAACCTGTTTTCATTTCTCTTCTTCTTCTTCTTCTTTTTTCCTCTGAAACCAAGTCCCCTGCTGAGATATCGCTGGGTCTTCAGAAGCCGAGAAGAGAAAGGAAGAAAGTCAGGGAAGAAAATTCACACTGCCTCCCCTCCCCACCCCACTCCCGCCAGGAGCAGAATTGGAGGGGAGGGAAAGGGACTCGGAAACCGTTTCGTTCCTGGAGACAAGACTGTAAATCAGGAGCGACTGGCATCCCCGACACTTCAACGACTTCTCTGGACTCCTCTGAAAAGAGCTTTCAGCTGCTTCCTTTTCCTTTAGCAGAGGGACTCTTCTGCAAACATAGAATGATACGTTTGGAAGGGACCTTGGAGGTCTTCTATCCCAACCCTCTGCCCATGTGAGAAACCCTATATCATTTCAGACAATGGGCTGTCCAGTCTTTTCTTAAAAGCATCCCAGTGATGCAACACCCACAACTTCTGGAGGCAAGCTGCTCCGTTGATTAATTAACAGAATAAGAAAGGGGGAAGGGACCGAGAGATCTTCTAGTCCAACCCCCCTTGCTCCAATGGGGGAAGCTATACCAATGTGGACAAATGGTGGTCCGACCTCTTCTTGAAAACCTCCAGTGACGGAGCTCCTACAACAACAGAAGGCAAGCGATTCCACGGGTTAATTGTTCTCCCTGTCGGAAAATTCCTCCTTGGTTCCAGGTTGCTTCTCTCCTTGACTGGTTTCCTTCCGTGGCTTCTTGTCCTTCTCTCGGGGGCTTTGGAGAATAGCTTGACTCCCTCTTCTTTGGGGCAGCCCCTCAAATATGACAAGGCTTCTACCACCCCTGGTCCTTTTCACTAGAGTAGACATACTCAATTCCTGCAACCGTTCTTTGTATGGTTTATCCTCCAGTCCCTTCATCCTCGTCGTTGCTCTTCTCTGCCCGTCTTTCCAGAGTCTCAGCCTCTCTTTCTATCACGGCAACCCAAATTGGATGCATTTCTCCTTCTGCCCTTCTTTCCCATTCCCGTCATTCTTCGTAGAAAAATAGCAGGGGAGACTCCGGCGAGAAAGAAGCTCAGAACAAGTAACCACGCTGTGTCCTAATAATATAACTTTTGTTTATGCTCCAGAAGTAAATCCCAATCCCGAATCACAGCAAGGCAATTCTAGGGCAGGACCATGAAGGGTCATTTTGAACAAAAATTGCTTTTGAATACTTTTCTTTTTCCAATGGAAAGGGGTCTCTCCGGGACGGACAAGCAGAATGAAAGATACATGCGTGCTTTTATCTTTATTGTGTTGCAGTCCCTTCTTCATTTTGCAGCTGTACTTTAATTATATCCTGAAATAAGTCTTAATGAGGCAAAACCTCACCAGGGTGATTTACTGGCCAGGCAATGAGACGGAGAGGGGGAATTATTGTTCCAATATTTGAGGGGCTGCCCCAAAGAAGAGGAAGGGCTCAAGCTGTTCTCCAAAGCACCTGAAGGCAGGAGAAGAAGCAACAGGTTCAAATTAATCAAGGAGAGAAGCGACTTAGAACTAAGGGGGAATTTCCTGACAGTGAGAACAATTAACCAGTGGAACAACCTGCCACCAGAAGTTGTGAATGCTCCAACACTGGAAGTTTTTGAAGAAGATATTGGAGGAAAATTTGTCTGAAATGGTATAGGGTCTCCTGCCTGAGCAGGGGGTTGGACTAGAAGACCTCCAAGGTCCCTTCCAACTCTGTTACTCTGTTGATTAATCAGTGGAACCACTTGCCACCAGAAGTTGTTGTTGCTCTAACTGTAGAAGTTTTCAAGAAAAGATTGACAACCATTTTCTGGAATGGAGTGGTGTTTTCTATTTCAGCAAGGGGTTGGACTAGAAGACCTCCAAGATCCCTCCCAACTCTGTTCTTCTCAGAGAGGTATGCAACAGAGCAGAAGTCTTGGTCACCTTCCAACTACAAAGTGAGGATTCTTTTTTTTTAAAAAAAAGTGAAAGGTTAAGGCAATTAACTTAAAGTAACTATTTGTCTGAAATAGTGTAGGGTTTCCTTCTTGAGTAGAAGGCTAGACTAGAAGACCTCCAAGGTCCGTTCCAAATCTGTTATTCTGTTACTCTGGTGATTAACTATTGGAATGACTCCCCTCAGAAGTTGTGGATCCTCCATCACTGGAGGTTTTTAAGAAGAGATGGGGCCACCATTTGTCCTGAATGGTCTAGGATCTCCAGCTTGGGCAGGGGGTTGGACTAGAGGACCTACAAGGTCCCTTCCAACTCTGTTACTCTCTCACACACAAAAACAGAGAGGTATGCAACAGAGCAGAAAACCTGGTCATCTTCCAACTAGAAAGTAAGGATTTTTTTGATTTTTTTTAAGTGAAAGCGAGGAATTTTTTTTAAGGCAATTCACTTAAAGTCTTAAAGCAACTATTTGTCTGAAATGGTGCGGTCTTTCCTGCTTGAGCAGAAGGTTGGACTAGATGACCTCCAAGATCCCTTCCAACTCTGTTGTTCTGATATCCAGTCATTCTTACACGCCTTCTGAAGGAAGCAGAAAAAAACGGAAAATCCCTTTCATGAGGGGAAAAATGTTCAGAAAAATGAAAGATTTTGGCTCTCGTTCTTCCTCAGGTAATATCGGTCTGCAAAAATTGGAAGTTCTCCAAGCAGCTCGGAGGTTGATAACGGCTCTCCGTGTTCCTTTTGTTTTTTTTCCTTGCCAAATGAAAGGAAATTTTCTCTCTGAAGCGATTTGGAAGAACATTGGATCCATTCAGCGAGTTCTTTTTTTGTGTGCTGACCTTTCCGTCTTTCAAAATGAAGCGGGTTTTTTTTTATAAAAACATCTTGAATCGAGGTTGCCATCCAAAAGGATATTTCTAGCTAAAAGCAGGACAGGGTTTCTCGTCGGGATGAAAGCTCTGCTATCTCTATTGTCCACTCCAGGGAGGGGAGGCTTACATTTCTTCTTGGCACAAACATTTGGTTTTATAAATAGACCCAGAACTGGAGGTTAGTGAGTTAGGCTGCCAGAGAGGAGGAGAAGGAACGGGGGAGAGCTAAACCACCTCACCATCTTCAGAGGAAGGTAGGATAAGGCCTGGATAAGAGAAGGGGATTCTATCACTACTCTTCTCCTCCTTCAGAACATAGATTCCTAGGTCTGGAAGGGGCCCTGGAGGTCTTCTAGTCCAACACTACCATAGCCGAACCTCTAAGCATAATCTTTGAAAAATCTTTCAGGACCAGCTCCTTGCCCAAACTATGGTCACAAGCCACGGTCATCCCCATCTTCCAAAAGGGAGACCCCAGCCTAGTTGAAAAGTACAGACCAATCTCTACATGCTGCGTCACCTGTAAAGTCATGGAATCAATTATTAACCAATCCATTATTCTCCACTTAGAGACAAACAACGTACTCTCTAATAAACAATTTGGTTTCAGGAAAAAACTATCTTGTAATCTGCAACTCTTACACTGCAAAAACATATGGACTACACAACTCGATCAGAGCAAAGCAATAGACGCAATCTACATAGACTTCTGTAAAGCCTTTGATTCAGTGGTACACGACAAACAACTACTAAAACTAAAATCTTCCGGTATCTCTGGACAGCTGCATAACTGGATAGAAGCATTCCTGTCAAACAGACAACAAATGGTCAAAATTGGGAGTGTCCTATCAAATTCTGTACCTGTCAACAGTGGTGTCCCCCAAGGCAGTGTTCTAGGACCAACTCTCTTCATACTCTACATAAATGACCTCTGTGATCATATCAAGAGCAATTGTGTTCTCTTCGCTGATGACGTAAAGCTATTCAACACCACAGACAATACTGCTACCCTACAAAAAGATCTTGACTATGTATCAGAATGGTCAAACAAATGGCAACTTCAAATCTCAACAAATAAATGCTCTGTCTTACATATTGGCAAAACAAAATAAGAAAATAAAATACAAGCTAAATAGTCAAGACCTTGTTGATGACCCAAGCTCTGTAAAGGACCTTGGAATACTCACCTCTAATGATCTAAGTGCTAGAGCCCACTGTAACTACATAGCCAAAAAGGCATTAAGAGTTGTTAACCTAATCCTACGTAGCTTTTTCTCTGATAATATCACACTACTAACTAAAGCATACAAAACATTTGCTAGACCAATACTTGAATACAGCTCATCAGTCTGGAACCCACATTACGTATCTGATATTAACACAGTTGAGAAAGTCCAGAAATATTTCACAAGAAGAGTTCTCCACTCCTCTACTTGTTGTAGAATACCTTATGCCACCAGACTTAGAATTCTAGACCTAGAAAACTAGAACTACACCGCCTTCAGTCCGATCTAAGTATAGTATATAAAATCACACATTGCAATGTCCTACCTGTCAATGAATACTTCAGCTTCAACCATAACAACACAAGAGCACACAATAGATACAAACTCAAGGTTAACCGCACCAAACTTGATTGCAGGAAATACGACTTCAGCAATAGAGTGGTCAATGTCTGGAATACTCTACCTGACTCTGTGGTTTCTTCCCCAAACCCCAAAAACTTTAACCTTAGACTGTCTACTATTGACCTCACCCCTTTCCTAAGATGTCTGTAGGGGGTGTACATAAGCGCACCAATCGTGCCTACCATCCTTGTCCTATTGTTTCTTTTATTTTTTTATATGTATCCATGTATTCATAACTATGTTTTTACTTATACCTATTATCTTGTAAGCAATTGACAAACCAAATAAAATAAATAAATAAAATAAAAAAAAACCCTGCCCAAGGCAGGAATCCTTAGACTATCTTGGACAAATGGTTGTCCAACCTTTCTTTAAAAACCTAAAAATAGATAGATGATAGATAGATAATGATGAAGATAGAGAGAGAGAGATGATAGATAGAAAGATAGATTAGCTAGATAGATGATAGGTATAGAGATGATGTTAGATAGATAGATAGATAGATAGATAGATAGATAGATAGATAGATAGATAGATAGATAGATAATGATGATGAAGATAGAGATATGATAGAGAGAAGATAGACAGATGATAGAGAGAGATGATAGATGATGATAGATATGATAGAGAGATACAGTTGATAATAGAGATAGATAGAGATAGATTAGATAGATGATAGAGATTATAGATATAAAGATAAAAAGATAGATAGATAGTTAGATAGATAGATAGATAGATAGATAGATAGATAGATAGATAGATAGATAGATAGATAGAAAGAAAGATAGATAGATAGAAAGAAAGAAAGATAGAAAGATAGAAAGATAGAAAGATAGAAATAGATAAATGGACAGAGAGCTAAAGTAAGTAGAGAGATAAGGATAGATAGACAGAAAGGTAGATGATAGATAGATAAATAGATGTATAGATAGATAGATTGTATAGATAGATAGATAGATGATAGATAGATAGATAGATGATAGATAGATAGATAGATAGATAGATAGATAGATAGATAGAAAGATAGAAAGATAGATTATAGATAGAAAGATAGATAGATACAGATAGATAGATAGATATAAATATGTGAAACTTCTTTCAGAAATGGTGTAGGGTCTCCCGCTTGGGCAGGGGGTTGGACTAGATGACTACAAGGTCCCTTCCAACTCTGATTAACTGTTAAATCTGTTAGATTAGATAGATAGATAGATAGATAGATAGATAGACAGATAGATGATAGATAGATAGATAGATAGATAGATAGATAGATGGAGAGAGAGAGAGAGAGAGAGAGAGAACATGGACTCCTATGGCTGGAAGGCAGCTTGGAGGTCTTCTACTCCAACCACTAGTCAAGGCAGAAGCCCTCCTACTATTCTGGGCAAATAGCCGACCACTCCCTTCTTGAAAATCTCCAGTGATGGAGCACCCACAAATTCAGGAGGCAAGGTGTTCCACTGGTTCAGTGTTCTCACTGTCAGGAATTTCCTGCTTATTTCCAGGTTGCTTCTGTCTTTGTTCCGGTTGCTCCTTGTCCTGCCTTCAGGGGCTTTGGAGAATAAAACAAGGCCATTTTGATGCGTCAGCCCTAATTAAAAAAACAACAACACCACAGACCTCCTGTCTCCAACCATGCATTCAAACCCCCTCAATGCACCTAAAAAGGAGGCAGGCCTTGGATTCCATGACTGCATCTGCCATTTTTGACTTTTTTTGAACCCCTCTGGATCTCTGGACCTTCCTCTGACCTCCTTGAGAAAAATGATGAAGACAGACAGCCCTTTTAGAGCATTGTTCCAGCGGGAGCATCTTACAATGCTAGTGGTCGCGATCATTTTTATTAACATTTTCTAGGGTTTCATCTATTCTAAAAGGCTCCCACTGAGGTCGGAATCACATATTTCCAATGCAAATGAAAGCACAGACCCAAATTTTAAGCCAGCGGGTCCTTGATGGAGCAGCGCCTCAAAGCTCCCAGGAATTCATCTTTCCTCTTTTAGGTTAGCGAAAAGGCAACGCATGAGAATTGATTTCTCTGCCTGGGTCTCTTGTCATTGCTGAGAAAGTCCGTTTCTTGTGCTCAGAAATGGCGCTTCAATCACAGTTCTTACATGCAGGATAAGGTTGTATCTCCAGGGATTCAGCTCAGGTGACTCTGGCCTTTTGAACCACAAGAAGAAGCTTAGCTGATAGATAAATAGATGATAGATAGATAGATAGATAGATAGATAGATAGATAGATAGATAGATAGATAGATAGATTGGTCGATTGATCGATAGATAGATATAGGTAGGTAGGTAGGTAGGTAGGTAGGTAGGTAGATAGATAGATAGATAGATAGATGATGTATAGATAGATAGATAGATGGATGGATAGGCAGGAAGAAATAGATAGATAGATAAATAGATGATAGATAGATAGATAGATAGATAGATAGATAGATAGATAGATAGATAGATAGATTGATTGATAGATAGATAGATAGATAGATAGATAGGTCGATTGATTGATTGATAGATAGATAGATAGATAGATAGATAGATAGATAGATAGATAGATAGATAGATGATAGATAGATAGATAGATAGATAGATAGATAGATAGATGGATAGATAGATGATGATAGATAGATAGATAGATAGATAGATAGATAGATAGTTAGATAAATAGATGATAGATAGATAGATAGATAGATAGATAGATAGATAGATTGGTCGATTGATCGATAGATAGATATAGATAGGTAGGTAGGTAGGTAGGTAGGTAGGTAGATAGATAGATAGATAGATAGACAGATAGATGATAGATAGATAGATAGATAGATAGATAGATAGATAGATAGATGAAACAGAGAAGAGACTAGATAGATAGACAGAGACAGACAGACAGACAGACAGACAGACAGACAGACAGACGATAGGTAGGTAGATAGATAGATAGATGGATGGATGATAGCTAGGTAGATAGATAGATAGATGATAGCTAGGTAGATAGATAGATGGATGATAGGTAGGTAGGTAGATAGATGATAGATAATTGAGGGAAAGAGGAGAGAGAGATTGATAGATGAGAGAGAAAGTATAGATAGATATCGCAAGATAGATAGATGAGAGAGAGAGAGAGAAAGAGAGATAGATAGATAGATAGATAGATAGATAGATAGATAGATAGATAGATAGATAGATAGATAGATAGACAGACAGACAGATAGATAGATAGATAAGGATAGATAAGATAGGATAGATAAGATAGATAGATAGATAGATAGATAGATAGATAGATAGATAGATAGATAGATAGATAGATAGATAGAGATAAGATGATAGATCAGTTGTGGCTAAACTTTTTGGGCTCCTGTGCCAAAAATTGTGTGTGTACTCATGCTCGCATGCCAGCATCTAGAAGGCTATGTCCCCTGTGCATGTGCGTGCAATTCCCCTCCCTTACCTGCACTGCGCTTCACAGCTGATTTTCGGCTATAAATTGTATACACTATAAATTGTATTGAAAAAGGAAGTGCCTTGCTCTTCTGACTCCAACTCACCAGAGAGGGATTCAGAATGGCCCACTTTTGCAAAAGTATAATAAAATTCGTGTTTGTTGACTTTATCTCGTCCCAAAAATTTGTTAAGAATTGGGGTCAGCTAAATCTGAAAGATAGATAGATAGATAGATATAGATAGGTAGATAGGTAGGTAGATAGACAGATAGATAGATATTGCTTTCAAAATGGTTTTGTTCTTATATTACAGGTAGCCTTCAACCTAGAACAGTTTGTTTAATGACAATTCAAAGTTACAATGGCACTGAAAAAAGCAATTATGACCATTTTTCACACTAACAGGATCCCTCTGGGGATGGGATCATAATTTGGACACTTGGCAACTGGCTCATATTTATGATGGCTGCAGTGTCCTGGGTCATGTGATCCCCTTTTGTGAATGGAGGGGGAAGAGGAGGAGGAAGATTGTGGGGGCCTTGGTAGTCTCTGAGCTTGGTTACTTTTTGCAGACATTTCATGACCCAACTACGTTGCTAGCATGAAAATACTTGGGTCATGAAATGTCTGCAAGCAAAGATCGAGCCCAGTCACCATCAAGGAGCCCACAGATTCCTCCTCTTCCTCCTCCAACCACATTCCCTTCTTTTATTGATGATGTCACCTAGTCCAGGGGTCGCCAACCTTTTGGACCTCAGGGACCACCAAACTCATAATTTTAAATCCCAGGGACCAGAGACTCTGGGAAAATCCCCCAAAAAGTCTGCAGGAAAATCCTTCACCCCCTTTTCCTACTGATCGATTGTTCTTTATTTGGGATTGCAGGATACTGTCTCCAGCTCCGTTCTCGGGGGGAGAGGGAGAGACCTTTGGCTTCATGCAAGGAAAGCAGCAGAAGCAGCAGAAGTCTTTCTTTCTCTCCCCCAAACTCCGCCAGAAACGAGTCTTTGCCGGCGCAGCCTCTTGGAGCAGGAGGCCTTGCAGGGTTCCAAAGACTCGTTTCTGGCAGAGTTTGGGGGAGAGAAAGAAAGACTTTGGCTGCTTTCCTTGCATGTGGCCAGGCCAGGCGCGTGGGGCAAGTGGGGCAAGTTCCCCCCTCCGCCCTTTCCCCCCTCCCCTCACTCCCTCGTGTTGTTCACAATGCAAGCGACGCAAGCCTTGTGTTCCCACGGGCCATGTGGGTGGCGCAGCTCTGTGTTCCCCCACAGCCTGGATGAGTGAGTTAGTTTTCTTTATTGTCCTTGTACCTCGTACAACAAAATCAAACACCATTTTCAGTGGACATCATGACCATGAAAATAAACACAAACACACCTCCTTCACACTCCACATTAATTGCTTTGGAGGATGCTTTGGGGGTGATATTTCTCTGCAGACCGCCGAAATTTTCTTGCAGACCACCAGTGGTCCCCAGCGCACTGGTTGGCGACCACTGACCTAGTTGGGTCATGAAATGTCTGCAAGAAAGCAACCAAGCTCAGAGAGCACCAAGGATTGCCCAGTCAGCCTCCTCCTCCTCCTCCTCCTCCTCCTCCTCCTCCTCCTCCTCCTCCTCCTCGTCTTCTCCACAAAACTCTCTTCCTTCTAGCTCTGATTATGTTACGTAGTTTGGGTCATGAAACGTCTGCAGGGAAACTACCAAGTTCAGAGAGCCCCAAGCCCTCCCCCCCCCAAATATTGTAATGATTGGCTAGTTTGTGGGTCTTTTGTTGCTTCACAGGACAGTTTTACATCCCGTTCCCTGGTCTGTCTTTTCCCAACAAAAGAGAGTGAGTCATGTGTAGATTCTGCTGCCTCTTGCTTTACTCAACCTTCCGACCAGCTCCCTCTTGGGACTCTGCCCGAGGGATGAAATATGCTGGCAGTTGAAGGTAACAGAGTTAACGGTACAAGATCACAGATCAGCGGGCATGCTTAATCAGCAAAGAACCTTAACTTCACCACTGACATTGCTCAATGAACTTGGAGGTGGTGCACCTCATTAACCACAAATTAAGCCAAGTATTTATCTAGTAGTAGAAGTGCTAAGGAGTATGTGGAGAGCCAGAACCTTCTCAAGGGCTCCCATGGCAGGAATGGATTTAGGAGTGTGAGGAGCAACTCAGAGTAGGCTATTCTGGGTGCTGAGGAGGTGTAGAGAAAAGGGGCAATCACCTAGAACTAAACCTTTTCTATAAATATTCAAACTCAATGGGCTGACGAATGGAACTCATCCGTTCAAGCTCTGAAACCATTTTCTTGCTACAGGTCAGGCTATTTTTAATAAGGCACCAATCTTGACTATCTTAACTCTATCTAACAAAATGAAAATCAATGTTGAGAAAAGTAAAGTCCCACACTTAGGCCAGAAAACCAAAAAGACACATATAGACTGGGTGCAACGGTGCTCGATAGCAGGAACTGGGAGAGGGATCTTGGAGTCTTAGTGGACAACCAGCTAAATAGGAACCAGCCATGTGCAGCAGCAGCCAAAAAAGCCATTGCAATCTTCAGTTTCATTAACAGAGGGATACAATCGAGATCAAGGGAGGTACTAATACCACTCGATAAAGCCTTAGTAAGACCACACCTAGAGTACTGCATCCAGTTTTGGTCACCACATTATAAAAGAGATGTTGAGACTCTAGAAAAAGTGCAGAGAAGAGCAACCAGGATGATGAGGGGACTGGAGGCTAAAACATATGAAGAACGGTTGCAGGAACTGGGCCTGGCTAGTCTAGGGAAGAGAAGGACCAGGGGAGACAGGATAGCGGTTTTCCAATATTTGAGGGGCTGCCACAGGGAGAAGGGAGTCAGGCTATTTTTCAAGGCACTTGAAGGCCAGACAAGGAATCATGGATGGAAACTGACCAAGGAGAGATTCAACCTGGAAATAAGGAGAAACTTTCTGACAGTGAGAACAATCAACCCATGGAACAGAAGTTGCCTTTAGAAGTTGTGGGAGCTTCATTCCTGGACACTTTCAAGAAATGCCATCTGTCAGAACTGGTGTAGGGTCTCCTGCTTGGGTGGAGGGGGGTTGGACTAGATGACCTACAAGGTACCTTCCAACTCTGTTGATCTGACTTTCCAAGGTGTGCATTCATTCCCATGTACTATTTTGATTTATCTGTCAAATTTGGTTCATTCCGGTTCTCCCAATCCATGGCATTTGATGCTTAGAAAACATCTCATCACAAAAGGAGTATTTTTTAGGCACCTACACATATTGGCTAATTAAACCTGGTTAATTTACACATTTCAGGCCCGTGTAGTTAAAACCATGTGCTAATTGAGACCTCCTAATGAGATCAGGAAAAAAAATTGGTTTAGTCAGTTATTAAATAAATGCGACATTGCTAATTTATCTTTGGGAGTAAAGGCCCTTTGAGCAGGAAGCCCTCATTTGCAGAAAGCTCAAATGGGAAATGCTATGGAACCCCCAAATGGTAGAAGGTTTAAAGGGACCTCAGATGTCATCTAATCCAACATCTGCCCAATGGAGCATTTTGGACAGACTTCCATCCAGCTGTTGAGAAGAAGAACTTCTTACCTGGAAGTTAGATCTACTTCTTGGTAAAAAGAACTAAAGAGAGATCCGATACAAAGAAGAAGGGATCACGCTATTCTATAAAGTACCCAAAGGCAGGAGAAGAAGCAACGGATGGAAAGTAATCAAGGAGAGAATCAACCTGGAACGAAGGAGGAATTTCCAAGATCACATGAAAATACCACTTTATAAGGCCTTGGTAAGGCCACACTTGGAAGACTGTGTGATCCATTTAGTCACCAGGCTGTGAAAAAGATGTGGAGACTCTGGAAAGGGTGCAGAGAAGAGCAATAAAGAGGATTAGGGGACTGGAGGCTAAAACATATAAAGAATGGTTGCTGGATGTGGGTATGTCTAGTTTAATGAAAAGAAGGACGAGGGGTGACACGAGAATTGTGTTCCAATATCTCAGGGGCTGCCCCAAAGAAGAGGCAGTCAATCTATTCTCCAAAGCCCCTGAAGGCAGGACAAGAAGAAACAGATGGAAAGTCATCAAGGAGAGAAGCAACTTGGAACTAGGGAGAAATTTCCATACAATGAAAACAATTCATCAGTGGAACAATTTGCCTCCAGAAATTTTGGGCGCTCCAATCTTGGAGGTTTTTAAGAAGAGACTGGACAACCATTTGTCTGAAATGGTGTAGACTTTCCTGCTTAAGCAGGAAGTTGGATTAGATGACCTCCAAGGTCCCTTCCAACTCTGTTATTCTGTTAACCTAGAAGTAGGGAGGAATTTCCTGACAGTGCAGCAATTAATTGATGGGACAGCTGCCCTCCAGAGGTTGCAGGTGCTCCATCCCTGGAGGTTTTTAAGAAAAGATTGGACACCCATTGGTCAAGGATGTATTCCTGCCTTGAGCCGGGGGTTGGACTAGAAGACCTCCAAGGTCCCTTCCAAATCCTATGATTCTACGATTCTATGATTTGGGCAGAAGACAAACCCACCACTTTATGACATGATACAACCAGAACTTTCCAGATCGTGAAATTCTTCCCAATATCCAACTTGAGCCTATTTCCAGCTGTTTCTGCTCCTGCCCTCTGGGGGCCCAAGAGAAAGTCCGCTCCCTTCTCCTTTGACAAGTATCTGGCATCTCCCCCAAGGCTTCGCTTCCGCAGGCTAAACAGGCCCGCATTATCTACTGTGCCTCAAAGGACCTTTTCTCTATCTTGTTACCCTTTCTCTGAACTTACTCCATTTTGTCAACGTCCTTCTCAGACTGGAGAGACGCCAAGTGGGGCTTGACTAAGGCAAGAACAGTTGCTTCCTGCAATTTGGACACTCTAATGTCCCCCAGGAGAGGCATTACGGTTTAGCGGCTCCATCACGTTGCTGGCTGGCGTTCAGGTTGTGGTCACCAAGGACCTTCCCATCTCCCCATCCCACGTTTGACTGCCAAGTTGAGGTCTCTCCATCCTAGCCTTGGGCCTTCTGCTTTCCCACCAAAAGGCAGGGCTGCGTCTTTCTCTCAGTTGGCTCGCCTCTTCTTCATTTTGTCCCACTGACCAGGTTCTCTAGAAGTTTTGGAATCTTCTCTTTTACCTAAAGGGTAAAATACCCCTCACAGCAGTGGTGGGACACAACCGGTTCACACTGGTTCCTGAGAACTGGTTGTTAACTTTCTGAGCAGTTTGGTGAACTGGCTTGTTGGAAGAAATCATTAGGGCAGAGAACCGGTTGTTCAATTATTTGAATCCCACCACTATCCATGAGTGGAATGGCTTTTCTCCAGAAGTTGTAGGTGCTCCATCCCTGGAGGTTTTTAAGAAAGGACTGGATAGCCGTTTGTTGTGGAATGGCAGAGGGCAAGGGTCTTCAAACTTGGCAAGTTTAATACTTGTGGACTTCAACTCCCAGAATTCCTGAGCTAACATGACTGGAAGAGGAATTCTGGGAGTTGAAGTCCACAAGTATTAAACTTGCCAAGTTTCAAGACCCCTAGTATAGGGTCTCCTGCTTGAGCAGGGGGTTGGGCAAGGTCTCTTCCAGCTCTGTTGCTCTGAGTACTCTGTGAGAACTCCCAGGGTGTGTTTCATTCAGGAACATGTAGCTCAGGGTTGAATGGTGGGATCCTTGGTGCTTTCTGAGCTTAGTGGTTTTCCTGCACAGTATCCATATAAGGATGTGTGTGGGTGGGCAAAACTTGCATCACAAGAGTCTGTCTTCCATCCCTGCCAATTTTGACTCCTTCCATGGATGTTGCTGTTTCCATCATCCAGTCGAGGTGGGGTTAAGGGTGTGATGTATCACTGAGAAATCTCCCACCTCTTTGGTACCTTGTTCAGGGTTCTTGCAGTTTTAAATGACCGTGTGGTGACCACGGATTGCAGGAAATGTGTCTTGTCTAGTGAAAAGAAGGATTAGGGGTGACATGATAGCAGTCTTCCAATATCTAAGAGGTTGCCCAAAAGAAGAGGAAGGGGTCAAGCTATTCTCCAAAGCTCTTGAAGGAAGAACAAGAAGCAACAGATGGAAACTCATCAAGGAGAGAAGCAACCTAGAATTAAGGAGAAATTTTTTGACAGTGAGAACAATCAACCAGCGGAACTGCTTGCGTCCAGAAGTTGTAGGTTGACCATCCCTGGAGGTTTTTAAGAAGAGATTGGATAACCATTTGTCTGAAATGGTATAGGATTTCCTGCCTGAGCAGGGGGTTGGACTAGAAGACCTCCAAGGTCCCTTCCAACTCCAAAATATTCTTTGGAGCCTGGTCTAAAATGGTTTGTTTGCAAAGAAGGGGAGATAAGATACCTCAAATGCTAAGAACATGAAGGTCAGCATGGGACAACCTCCAGGTCTTGCTTTTCACTTGAATCAGGATTTCTAACCCACCTGGACCTCCTGTCCTCCAAGGGAAAATTCTTCAGAACTCACGTTCTTCTCAAGTTCCTTTAGCCACTAACTGTCCACATTAAAAAAAAACAAAAAACCCTAATGTTGTCCAGCTGAGAACAATTTCCCACATGTGCATACGGGAATGTCGAAGCCATAAATCACAATGGGCCCATTAATGTAACAAATTTGTTCTTATCAAAGCCAGCCATAAACCGCCTGGCCGAGGGAGCAGCTGCATGTGGCTCAGCCTGGAAGGAAGCAATTGAAGGCAAGGAAAGGAGAAGATTTGAGAAGATGCAGAAAGCTTAAGCCCAGAGCAGGGGATGGTCTCCACTCAGGAGTTTCCCCAGCAATGGAAAGCAGATCTGCTGGAGACAGACAGACAGACAGACAGACAGACAGACAGACGAAACAGAGAAAGACAGAGGGAAGAGAGAGAGAGAGAAAGAAAGGGGGGAGAAAGAGAGAGAAAGACGGGGGAGAGAGAGGAGAGGCAGAGAAAGAGAGGGGAAAGAGAGAAAGAAAGAGAGAGAAAGACACGGGGGGAGAGAGAGACTGACACACACACACACATACACACACACACAGAGAGAGAGAGAGAGACAGACAGACAGACGAAACAGAGAGAGAAAGAGAGAGAAAGACAGAGGGAAGAGAGAGAGAAGAGAAAGAGAGGGGGAGAGAGAAGAGAGAGGGAAGACGGGGGAGAGAGAGAGAGAGACAGAGAGAGAGAGAGAGAGAGACAGACAGACAGACAGACACACAACAGAGAGAGAAAGAGACAGAGAAAGACAGAGGGAAGAGAGAGAAGAGGAAGAGAAAGAGAGGGGAGAGAAAGAGAGAGGAAGACGGGGGGAGAGAGAGAGACAGACAGAGAGAGAGAGAGAGACAGACAGACAGACAGACAGACAGAAACAGAAAGAAAAGAGAGAGAAAGACAGAGGGAAGAGAGAAGAGAGAAAGAGGGGGGAGAGAAAGAGAGAGGAAGACGGGGGGAGAGAGAGAGACAGAGAGAGAGAGAGAGAGACAGACAGACAGACAGACAGACAGACAGACGAAACAGAAAGAGAAAGAGAGAGAAAGACAGAGGGAAGAGAGAGAGAAGAGAAAGAGAGGGGGAGAGAAAGAAAGAGAAAGACGGGAGGAAAGAGACACACACACATACAGAGAGAGAGAGAGAGAGATGAAACAGAGAGAGAAAGAGAGAGAAAGAGAGAGGGAAGAGAGAGAGAAGAGAAAGAGAGGGGAGAGAGAAGAGAGAGAAAGACGGGGAGAGAGAGAGAGCACACAGAGAGAGAGAGAGAGAGAGAGAGAGAGATGAAACAGAGAGAGAAAGAGAGAGAAAGACAGAGGGAAGAGGGAGAGAAGAGAAAGAGAAGGGGAGAGAAAGAGAGAGAAAGACGGGGAGAGAGAGGAGAGGCAGAGAAAGAGAGGGGAAAGAGAGAAAGAGAGAGAGAGAAAGACACGGGGGGAGAGACAGACAGACAGACAGACACACACACACACACAGAGACAGACAGACAGACGAAACAGAGAGAGAAAGAGAGAGAAAGACAGAGGGAAGAGAGAGAGAAGAGAAAGAGAAGGGGAGAGAAAGAGAGAGAAAGACGGGGAGAGAGAGGAGAGGCAGAGAAAGAGAGGGGGAAAGAGAGAAAGAAAGAGAGAGAAAGACGGGGAGAGAGAGGAGAGGCAGAGAAAGAGAGGGGGAAAGAGAGAAAGAAAGAGAGAGAAAGACACGGGGGGAGAGAGACAGACAGACACACACACACACACACAGAGAGAGAGAGAGAGAGAGAGAGACGAAAGAGAGAGAGAAAGAGAGAGAAAGACAGGGAAGAGAGAGAGAGAGAGAGAAAGAGAGGGGAGAGAAAGAGAGAGAAAGAGGGGGAGACAGACAGAGAGAGACAGACAGACAGACAGACAGATGAAACAGAGAGAGAAAGAGAGAGAAAGACAGGGAGAGAGAGACACACACACACACACACACACACAGAGAGATGAAACAGAGAGAGAAAGAGAGAGAAAGACAGGGGAGAGAGAGAGAGACACACACACACACACAGAGAGAGAGATGAAACAGAGAGAGAAAGAGAGAGAAGACAGAGGGAAGAGAGAGAGAAGAGAAAGAGAGGGGGGAGAGAAAGAGAAAGAAAGATGGGGGGGAGAGAGACAGAGAGAGAGGGGGGAAAAGAGAGAGAAAGACAGAGAGGGAAGGAGGGAGAGAAATACATCTATAACTCCCTGGACTTTTCAATGAGTAATGAAGGACAACTGTGTTTTATGCATATCCTGAAATGTTGATGTATCTTCAGGATTTCTTTCATTCTTGGAAAAAAGCTTGATCCCTCTTCTTGGCTGACTCAGTTTCCCCTGAGGCCTGAAGGAAGGGGTTGCATGCCTAATGGTGCCATTGTTCCTGTTTTGATGGAGGTGCACAAGCTGCAGAGCCCAGGGGAACGGAGAAACAGTGGATTTAAATTCCACCGCAGGGGTAGCAGACCTGTCCTTTGTAGATCAACTCCCAGAATTCCCCAAGCAGCCATGGGCAAGTGGCCAAGCACCCCTTTAGGATACGAGAGGAAGACTCGGGTTGAATGGCATCTGTGGCTGCAGGATGGAAAGCTCTGGTCTTCTGTCTGGGGACGCAGCAGGAAGAGGAAGGTTGCACCAAACTCCTTGGCTGTCCTCAGAAGTGGAGCATCCCACCTCTGGAGGCGGAAGAGGGGGTGGTGAAGGACTGTGGGGTCCTTGGTGCTCTCTGAGCTTGCTTGTTTTCTTGAAGACATTTCATTACCCACCTAGGTAACATCATCAGGAGGCGGAGGAGGAAGAGGAAGAGGAGGAGGAGGAGGAAGAGGGGGAGGAGAATTACGGGCTCTCCGAACATGGTTTTTTTCTTGGGGTATTACTCACAATCCCAGGGCTTGCATGTAATATGTAAACTATTTAGCTGTGACAAAATCCTGTGGCCCAGCATGTACCATGAGGAGGTGAGTCTACATTGCATCCCCATAATAGAATAGAATAGAGAATAGAATAGAGAATAGAATACAATAGAATAGAACAGAGAATAGAATAGAATAGAATAGAACAGAGAATAGAATAGAACAGAGAATAGAATAGAATAGAATAGAATAGAATAGAATAGAATAGAAATAGAATCGAATAGAATATAATGAATAGAATAGAAATATAGAATAGAATAGAATAGAATAGAATAGAATAGAATAGAATAGAATAGAATAGAATAGAATAGAATAGAATAGAATAGAATAGAACAGAGAATAAAATAGAATAGAATATAAGAATAAAATAGAATATAAGAATAGAATAGAATATAGAATAGAATAGAATATAAGATAGAATAGAATAGAATGGAATGAATGGAATGGAATAGAATAGAATAGAATAGAATAGAATAGAATAGAATAGAATAGAATAGAATAGAATAGAATAGAATAGAACAGAGAATAGAATAGAATAGAATAAAATAGAATGGAATAGAATGGAATAGAATGGAGTAGAATAGAATAGAATAGAATAGAAGAATGGAATAGAGAATAGAATAGAATAGAATAGAATAGAATAGAATAGAATAGAATAGAATAGAATAGAATAGAATAGAATATAAGAATAGAATAGAATATAAGAATAGAATAGAACATAGAATAGAATAGAATAGAATAGAATAGAATAGAAATAGAATAGAATAGAATAGAATAGAATAGAACAGAGAATAAAATAGAATAGAATATAAGAATAGAATAGAATATAAGAATAGAATAGAACATAGAATAGAATAGAATAGAATAGAATAGAATAGAATAGAATAGAATGGAATGGAATGGAATGGAATGGAATGGAATAGAATAGAATAGAATAGAATAGAATAGAATAGAACAGAGAATAAAATAGAACAGAGAATAGAATAGAATAGAATAGAATAAATATAGAATGGAATAGAATGGAATAGAATGGAATAGAATAGAATAGAATAGAATAGAATAGAAGAATGGAATAGAGAATAGAATAGAATAGAATAGAATAGAATAGAATAGAATAGAATAGAATAGAATAGAATAGAATAGAACAGAGAATAAAATAGAATAGAATATAAGAATAGAATAGAATATAAGAATAGAATAGAACATAGAATAGAATAGAATAGAATAGAATAGAATAGAATAGAATAGAATAGAATAGAATAGAATAGAATAGAATAGAATAGAATAGAATAGAACAGAGAATAAAATAGAATAGAATATAAGAATAGAATAGAATATAAGAATAGAATAGAACATAGAATAGAATAGAATAGAATAGATAGAATAGAATGGAATGGAATGGAATGGAATGGAATGGAATGGAATGGAATAGAATAGAATAGAATAGAATAGAATAGAATAGAATAGAATAGAATAGAATAGAATAGAACAGAGAATAAAATAGAACAGAGAATAAAATAGAATAGAGAATAGAATAGAATAACTTTATTGGCCAAGTTTGATTGGACACACAAGGAATTTGTCTCGGTGCAAATGCTCTCAGTGTACTGTGACTGTGGGAAGGTCATATTGGGACACAGAACCCCCTCAGAAGGTTCTCTTGTGCCCTGCATGAAATGCTTCCCCTTCTGGGCAGTGCTGTCCAATGGCCACAGAAACCCAGCGACCACTCGTTCATCATTTGCTTTTATCCCCCAATTTTATCTATCGCTCATCTGCGCGTTTTTAAAAAACGATGCACCGCTTTGCGTTTTACATTTCTACGCACGCTCTATATGTTGTTTCTGTGGATTGTAGGGCCCCGTGTGTTGCATTTCGCTACGCCAGATGAAATAAATATGTAAAATGCAAACCACGGTAGCCTCTGACACCCCAAAAACTCACACTGTTTACACACAAGTGTGGTGGCTTCCTCTCTGACCCCATTCTTTGGCTGATGCCACCCCCCGCTTCTCTCCCCCTTCTCTGCCCCATTTCTCGAGCTGTTGGATCCCATCCCCAAGCGGAAACCTCAGGCAGGCCAGCTCTTTTGTGTTTCCAGTAGAACAAATTGTGCATTCTGAGCACCGAGAGAGACCAACCGCCTTGCCTGTCAAACGCCCCTCTCTACTTAGACTATTAAGTTAATTTCGGCAGGCTATTATCAGGCCCGGCTTATTTACCAATTGCGGAGCTCAAGGTCCTTTTTTTTTTTTTCAATTTCCATTTCCACATCCTCTGTGATCTTCCATGCTGCTGGGCTTAGAATAACAGAATCAACCAGACTCGGAAGGGACCTTGGAGGTCATCTAGTCCAACCCCTCCCCCTCCTCCCGCCCCCGCCGCTCATGCAGGAGATGCTATGCCAGTTCTCCTGCTTTGGGGTGAACTCTCCTGCCCCCCCCAAAAGGGGTCTGCAATAGGAGTGACAACTGCAATGCAGTGTGTGTGTGTTTGTGTGTGTGTGTGTGTGTGTAAGGAGGGAGGGGGAAATCAACCCATGGAACAGAAGATGCCTTCAGAAGTTGTGGGAGCTTCATCACTGGAAGATTTCGAGAAGAGACTGGACTGCCCACCTGTCAAAAATGGTGCATCGCAGTGGTGGGTTTCCAAATGTTCTACAGCTTCTATGAGAGCAATTTCATTTGTTTTATTTTTAGTTGGAAAGTTGCTTTTCTAGTTTTAGCGACCTGGAGTCGTTGGTTGAGGGGGCCATTTATAGAAATAAATAACGGACTGACAGAGCTGGAAGGGACCTGGGAGGCCTTCTAGTCCAGCCCTCTGCTCAAACAGGAAACCCTCTACCACTTGGTTGTCCAATCTCTTCTTGAAAACTAGTATTGGAGCACACGCGATGTCTGAAGGCAAGCCATTTCATGAATTGTTCTGACTTTG